>NC_053432.1:1807021-1914983 GCF_007990345.1 Gossypium hirsutum
GAACGTTGAGAGTCATATCTGCTATGTCCTCGATTTGTTCTTGTAAACACAAGAATACCAAATCATCTTGGATCTGCTTCAGTATAAACATCTGAAGTTAGATCTGCTATCTTCAATTTGTTCCCATAAGCACAGGGATGCCATGTTGAAATCTTTGATCTTCATTGTCCCTAGAGGACATGACCTGTAAGATGAGTATGTGCCTATGCCTAAGTATGCTATGATTGAAATGAGTCGAACATGTTATGATGCAAAAGTGCTGTGAATATGACCCCTATCTCAGGTGTCATCATTCATTCCTTCATTTGTCTTTTCTCAAAATTTTAGCTTGTAGGCCTTCATCCAATGCTATGATCTACTGAGGATGTCTGTAAGAATTGAATCATCCATTTCTTTTTGGATTGGAAGAAAAAATCCCTCGAGTTCCTTCATCCCTTACTTACGTGAATTTCTCGAACAATTGTCCTGTTTTAGTTTTTCTTATCTAGAATTCAAGTATGTGCAAACTTCGTTTGGGAAATTTTTGTTCATCTAGCATTTTTCATGCAAATACTTTAAAATATTGGGAGATGAGTAATCTTTGGAATAATTGGATTTGAATTGTTAATTGTACAAGAATAGTCGATACATATCTTAAGAAGAAATAGAATCTAAAGATAGCAAACAGGATAAAAATCAGATCTCTAAATATCGCCGCTTGAGCATGTATACATTAGCTCCTCGAAGCCCTCTTTTTTGTTCGACATGTGTTTAAAAGATCCAAAGTACTTTGTTGATGCCCCAATGTACACTGTGCCTCAGTCTCTGTTAAGTCAAATAGGTTGCTGTGTACCCTTCAAAATTTGAGCTGCCCTTTCAGGTTTTTAACTCAAAATCCCTTTGGTCTCAAGGTGCCCTTGTGGGGTTTTCACCCTGGCCTCTCCTTTTTTTTTTAAAAATTCCAAGGCGCCCTTTGCGGGTTTCACCTTAGATTCTTTTCTTTAACAAAGTATTTTGACTGAGTTGAGTTCACCGATGGAGCTCTTCCATCCATTTGGCAAATCAATGCACCACCGAAAAGCCTTCTTCACGAGTACGCCCCTCAATTGCATCCATTTCCTTAAGTCTTCTAATGGAAGGATTTTCTAGCACAAGTCCCCTTATAATCCCTTGACAACCTTTTTCATAAGCTGATCATACGCTTCTGGTACATCTGACCATGTCGGATAGCCTTCAGCCTCTTTCCTCAATCAAATTTAGCTGGTCATATCGAGACTGAACCCATTCAGCTTCATCAACTTTATCTCTGTTAAAATTCAGAAGAGTATTTCACTCAATAGGTAAAATGCTTCCATCCTGTAAACCAACAGACGGAGTTCCCAGTAGAAGTTCTAACAGATGTCCGATAAGCCAAGAGTGCAAACGGTAGCTTTTCATGCCAGTCCCTATAAGTCTCAGTCATCTTTCCCACTACTTTCTTAATGTTCTTATTGCAGCCTCCACTACCCATTCACCTTTGGACGATAGGGTGAGATTGTGATGCTTGATTTGAACTGGTCGCAACCTCTGCTATCGTTTTGTTGTTCAAATTTAATGCATTGTCGGATATGATTCTCTCAGGCATTCCATACGGAAATGATTTCCCTCTTCAAAATTGACTTATAGCTGTCTTAGTAACATTTGCGTACGAAGCAGCCTCTACCCATTTTGTAAAGTAGTCAAAAACTACGAAAATAAACCGATGTCCATTCGAAGCTTTTGGCGATATTGGCCCAATGACATCCATGCCCCACATGGAAAATGGCTATGGAGACGTCATGACATGTAAAGGTGAGGGTGGTACATGAATTTTGTCCCATAAATCTGACACTTATGGCATTTTTTGGCATAATGATACAGTCTCCTTCCATAGTGGCCCAGTAATAGCCAAACCTCATGATTTGTCTTGCCATCGTGAATCCATTTGCATGCGTACCACATACACCTTCATGGACCTCTTCTAGAATTAGCTTGGCTTCCACAGCATCGACACATCTCAAAAGTACTTGGTCTTTCCTTCTCTTATACAGAACACCCCGTCCAAAACATAGTCACAAGCTAATCTTCTCAGGGTTCGTTTGTCATTTTCGGATGCCTGTGCTGGATATTTACGATCTCTTACATATCGCAATATATCCAGATACCAAGGATTATCATCATTTTTTTCCTCTTCAAGGTTACAACAGCTAGCTGGAAATTCATAGATACTCATTTGAATTGGTCTCATCTCTTCTCCTTGTTTGCCTTAATCATTGAAGCCAAGGTTGCTAAAGCACCTGCCATCTGATTTTCATCTCGTGGGAGATAGTTGAAGGTGATGTCATCGAACTCTCTTAGTAACCCCAAAACTACAATTCGATAATTGATCAACTTAGGGTCTCTTGTCTCCCATTCACCTCTTAGCTGATAGATTACCAACGCAGAATCTCCATATACTTCTAGGGTTTTTATGCCTCTTTCTATGGCCGCTTGGAGCCCATGATGCATGCTTCGTATTCAGCCATATTATTTGTACAGTTAAAATCCAACTTGCATGTGAACGGGTAATGGTGACCATTCGGGGATACCAAGACTGCCCAATTCCATTTCCGACTGCATTAGAAGCCCCATCAAAATTTAACTTCCATGGAGAATCTTCAGTTGCTGCTATACACATTAACTCCTCATTTGGAAAATCAAAGTTCAATGGCTCATAATCCTCCAAAGCTCTACTGGCCAAGAAGTCTGCCACAGCACTCCCTTTGATAGCCTTTTGACTTACATAGACTATATCAAACTCTGAAAGCAAAATTTGCCATCTAGCCATTCTTCCATTTAAAGCCGTTGATTCCATCATGTATTTTAATGGATCTAATTTTGAGATGAGCCAAGTTGTATGGTATAGCATGTACTGCCTCAATCTTCGTGTGGTCCAAATCAACGCACAGCACAGCTTTTCGATTGACGAATATCTCATTTCACAGTCAGTGAATTTCTTGCTGAGATAATAAATTGCCTTTTCCTTTTTCCTTGACTCGTCATGCTGACCAAGCACATATCCCATAGAATTGCTGAACACTGACAAGTATAGTATTAATGGTTTATCTGGACTAGGCGGAGATAACACTGGAGCATTCAAGAAATACTGTTTGACTTTTTCAAAAGCATTCTGGCATTCTTCATCCCAAACACCTTGATTGTGCTTTCTGAGGAGACGAAAGATAGGATCACATTTTCAGTCAATTGTGAAATGAACCGGGCAATGTAATTCAACCTTCCTAGGAATCCTCGAACTTCTTTTGAGTACGTGGTGGAGGCAACTCTCGTATGGCTCTGACCTTGTCTGAGTCAACTTCAATTCCCTTTTCACTGACTACGAAGCCTAACAACTTCCCCGATCTGGCTCCAAAGGTGCACTTTGCTGGATTGAGCTTCAACTGAATTTCCTTAATCTTAAGAACATCCTCTCAAGACCTTAATGTGTTCTTTTTCTATTCGCGACTTGGCAATCATATCATCGACGTATACCTCAATATCCTTATGCATCATGTCGTGAAATAAGTTTACCATGGCTCGTTGGTATGTTGCCCTGCGTTCTTCAACCCAAATGGCATTACTTTATAACAAAAGGTGCCCCACAATGTTATGAAAGTAGTTTTATCCATATCCTCTGGATGCATCTTTATCTGATTGTATCCTGAGAAACCGTCCATGAAGGAGAACAACGAATATCCGCCGTGTTGTCTACTAAAGTGTCGATGTGTGGCAGAGGAAAATTATCCTTTGGGCTTGCTTTGTTTAGATCTCTGTAATCAACGCACATTCATACCTTCCCATCTTTCTTAGGGACTGGTACAATATTAGCTACCCATTCAGAGTACTTCACTTCCTGCAGAAATCCTGCATCAAACTGCTTCTTGACCTCATCTTTTATTTCAGGACAATGTCTGGTCGCATTCTTCGCAACTTCTGTTGTATCGGTCTACATTCTTGTCTTATCGGAAGACGATGTACTACAATGTCAGTACTCAATCCGGGCATGTCCTGATAAGACCATGCAAGATATCTTTGAATTCCTGAAGCAACTCAATCAAGCTACGCCTTGTGTTATTAGCAATCAGTGTTCCAATTTTCACCTCATTCCCTTCCTCTAAGGCTATATTTTCTATTGCCTCTTTTTATGTGGCATGATTTGTTTCTCCTCCTGTTTTACCATTCTTAATAGATCGAGAGATACGCCACAATCTTGAACATCTTTAAAATCCTGAGACTCCTCTAAACACATGTCTTGCTTACAAGAGAAATCAGGAATGACAGTATTAGCGCTCATATCATTGATATCTAGAGACCTGTGAGGGGTATGAAAGAATATACAAAGAATGAATGAATTTGAGAATGATTGTTTATGTGCTATGAATAAAAGAATAGAATTGTTAGAATTTAAAGGAATATCGGTTGATAAAAAAATGAGACAATACTCTTTTAAATTGGTAAAAGTTATGCTTTATTTGAAAATAATAGATGAACATAAGCCTATTCTCACAAATGTAATCTTACTACTCCTAGGCTCTAGAGTAATAAACATGTTTCGAGAATTACACTGAAAAATTTCTAAAGACTACAGGTGAATCCTCCGCAGTCCAATTGTTTAAAGAGCTCCCCGGTTCGTAAGGGTGAATACCCTCGAGGTTTTCCTGTCCAAACCACTCACTATGTACAACATTGATCTGATGGCTCTTTTCTACCAGCAACCCTTCAGACTTAAAGGTTTTGGATATAGGTGGGAATATCATCAGTTCCCAGTCCACCTCTCCTCCGTTCAAACGCGCCTTCCTTCTCGTTTGACGCTTTTCCATCTCCTGTCTCTTTTGTTTATAGTCTGGCTTAAAACCCAAACCAAAACGATCCTTCTTTTCTATCAATTTTGGGACTTGAATCCCTCATTACAACTCTAGTCCTTTTCCTGGCAATGTTCTTTTCCCCATCATTATTTGCGAGGCCATCCTTGTTGCTCTAGATGTTTTGGGAAGCGGCACCTCGCTTCCCTCCGAAATGAAGGTGGCATTAACAATTTCCAAGGAATGAAAAGAACACTCGATAGCCTCCTCATTTGTCTCCACATAAGGGACTATACTGGTAACAAATGCTATGATGTCCTCTTCTGCATTGATGGTTATCAAGCGTTTGTCTGTCACCAACTTTAATTTTTGGTGCAGTGGAGAAGGCACCGCTCCTGCTGAGTGTATCCATGGCCTCCCCAACAAACAATTATAGGAGGGCTTGATATCCATTACCAGGAAGTCAACTTCGTATATATTTGGTCCAATTTCTAGAGGGATGTCAATCCGCCTTATTACTTTCCTTTCAGTTCCGTCAAAGGGTCTTACCACATTATGACACGTCTTCATGTGCGAACTGTCGATGGGCAATCTATTCAATGTAGATAATGGAAGGACGTTCAAAGCGGACCCATTATCAACGAGTACACTTGGAAGCGTGTATCCTTTGCAACGAGTGGTGATGTGCAAAGTCTTAGTTGACCCTATGCCCCCAGGTGGAATTTCATCATCATTAAAGTAGATGAAATTATCGGCACTACTGTTATTTATCAACCGGTCCAACTTATTGACAGATATATCATGAGTGACATATGTCTCGTTGAGTACTTTTAACAACGCTTCTCGATGCATTTCAGAGCTTAGCAGTAAGGCTAAAACCGATATGCGTGCTGGTTGTTTACGCAACTGCTCGACCACACTGTACTCACTATGCTTAAGGAACTTTAGAAATTCCTTAGCCTCCTCCTCACCTACGGGCTCGTTAACAGGTACTTCACTCTTTTTCTTAATTTCAACATTCTTGGGTTTTGTGGGCTCTACTCTGACGTCCCCCATATTATAACGCCTCCCACTCCGCGTATGGGAACCTTCATTTCGTACATCTTTAGATGCACTGGCTATGACGCTACAGTCATAACTCTATGGTACTTTCTTGCGATCCTTGTAAGGGAAAGGAGTAGGTGTATGGATAATAACCTTAGGCGCTGCTGGTGTCCCATTTCATTATTCCCTGGCAGGGAGATAATAATCCTTGGTCTACTGGTTCTTTGCTGTTCATTTTCTAGCACACATACTTGCTTTTCACTAGAGCTACCTTCATAAACCTGTAGCTCTTTGTTGTCTATAAAGCCTTACACCAAGGCCTTGAATTCCTCGCAATCTTCACGGAACTCACCGTAGTCCCACGCATTTTTAGAAGTCAACATACCTCTCTTCATCATCTCCTCCCAGATTACCCTCATAGGCATCCTTATCTCCCCAACATTTTCTTTTTCCCTTATTTCACCGACTTTACCAATGGCATTTATTCCCTGATTGTCATGGTTTGGTAAAGGATTCTCCGTACTTGAGGTATTTTTAAATTTCAGAACCCCATTCTTGATCAACCTCTCTACGGCTTTCTTGAATCCAGTACAATTCTCGATTGAGTGCCCCGATATTCCAGCATGATACTCACATCTGGCATTTGCATTATACCATTTAGGATACGGAGGTTGTAATGGTTTTAAATGAAAAGGGGCTATAGCATGTGCATCATATAGATTTTGATAGAGTTCTCTATACGTCACAGGTATGGGTGTAAATTGCATCCTCTCATGCCTAGTGTTGGATTTCTACTTTTGAGAGCCTTGTTGCCCAACTGTGGCTACTTTGGGTTGGCTAACTGTGACTGCTTTTGAATTGAAATCACTTGTATTGTTTACCTCGTTGTCTCTTCTTCTTGGGGCTGATCTTTTGGCTACTTCCCCCTCAATTCTTCCCCTCTTATGGCATTCTCTATCATCTCTCTTGCCATAACTATGTCCGCAAAACTTTTAGTAGTGCTTCCAATCATATGAGTAATAAATGGGGCTTTCAGAGTATTAATAAATAACATAGTGGTCTTCTTCTCCAACAGTGGTGGTTGGACCTACATCGCTACCTCTCTCCACCTCTGTGCATATTGCCTAAAATTCTCATTAGGCTTCTTCTCCATGTTTTGTAAGGTAATCCTGTCAGGGGTCATGTCTGTTACATGATTGTATTGTTGCATGAAGACTTGTGCAAGATCCCTCCATGAACTTATTCTAGCCCGGTTCAACTGATTGTACCATCTGGCTGCCGCACCTATTAAACTATCTTGAAAATAATGAACCAACAGCTGGTCATTATTTACATACCCCGTCATCCTTCTGCAAAACATTGTGATGTGAGCCTCTGGGCAAGTAGTACCATTGCACTTTTCAAATTCTGGCATTTTGAATTTGTGAGGTAACACTAGGTTTGGGACTTGACTTAAGTCCTTGGCATCAACCCCATGATTATTGCCAGTGCCTTCCAAAGCCTTGAACTTTTCTTCTAACCATCTGCAGCGTTCATCCAATTGCCTTGCAGCTTCGACCTTCAAATCCTCTTTTTCCACCATATCTAGATCGGGAACAAGAGGATTAGTAAGATTGTCACCCATATTAACTCCTGAACCAATCGGGAAATTCACATGGACACCAGCATCAATCGGCCCATGCTGAGGCCTCACAGTAGTAGATGGCCTTCTAGGAGGTGCCTCAGTTTGCAATGATACATGTGGCGGTGTAAAACCAGGAGGAGGACCCTCATTTTCCTCTTCAGTGATGGCCATAGGAGCTTTTCCTTTCTCAGTGGCCCTCAGTAACTGAGCCATTTCGGCCATTATATTCCTCTGAGCTTCCATCATTTGCTCCCTCATCTCATTCTGCATTTTAGGCAACTGTTCTTGCAACTGGTCTTGCATATCCTTTTGCAACTGCTCAAACCTTTGATCCATGTTCTTAGTTTTAGTGTGAGTGCCGTAAGGATGTGTAATTTCCAGTTTTTCTTTTCTACCTTTATAAAGAAACTTTAACTAATTAGGGTCTTTCTATAACCTTGAATGCATATGATATGATGTACTGCAAAATGTATGAATGCAACAAAGGCATCAATCTCGATTCAATCCCATTTAGAAAACTTTATTTAGAAAAAGAATATCTTTACATATAAATGGATTACAAGTATGCTTTCGCCCTAATGCCCAAAATTTTAACCCTACTTAATAAAAGGGCTAGCTCTCTTCCTATGTCTGACGACGTCCCACACATCATACTCAATACATTGGCTCGTACAGCCAAGTCTTGCACATATTCAGTAACATCTCGAATCTGAGCTATGGCTTCTTCCATGACATGATCCCTTTCTCTAATCTGCCCTCTAGACTGATGAAGCTCTCCCTTCAGATAATTTCCTTGCATCTCGAGTTGCTCGATCTGAAGTTTACCTTCCTGTAATGCTGCTTCCAAATCTTCAACTTCAATCTTTAACTCTTTTAACTCGATTGTAGAATCTTGGTTGCGATGCCAACGAAGGGATCTTCCAAGCTTAGTTACTTTAGACTTCAACTCTTTATTCTCTTCTTCCAATGCCAAATTTCGTGATTGCATCTCCTGAAACTTCTTTTCCCAGTACTCAGCTCTAGCCTTTCCTTCTTGGACCTCTTTCTGCAACTGATCTGAAGACCCTCCTATTTTCGCTCTTCTCAAGGATACCTGTGCCTTTTTGTAGTGTTCCTTCAAGTCATCTCTATCCTTTTCAATCTTCCTCTTTTCCTTTCTTTCTTTTTCAACCTCCATCTTCTGGACATCAATAACTAAACTCAAGTACATCTTTTCTTCTTCAAGCTTTGCTATCCTTTTCTCGAGCTCCATATTTTTCCTCTCAAATTCTTGCTTCATAATTTCTAACTCCGAGGGCATCACTTGCAGATATTCCTCCATTGGTCGAGCTCCTTCCATATTTGGCTCAAGAATATTATCATTAATCCTTCTACCTCTCCATTCAACATATTTTGGAGTCGTAGCAGGGCCAATAACTACTCTTTTTAACCGACACGTCTTGTTCCAAGCGCTAGAGATCTCACCGACCTTTTCCTTGTAATCTGCCCCTCTATATGCGAACTCACTTTGAATTAGCCCATGAGTTGCTGGCACGAACTGCCTCAAACCGAATTACCTTAACACGAGCAAGGGGGCATAACCAATGGCACCCCAAATTCCCAATAAAGGGACCCAATCGAAACTGCCGCAACGGTAAAGAATCTCACCAGGAATCATCCACGGAGCTCTCCACTCGACATCTTTCGGCTGAAGATTTTGCAGTAGTGCCATCCAATTCTCCTCTGGAACATCAACTTTCCTAGTTGAAGCAACTATATCCTTCAGCGGTGAGTAATCCTCGAAGAAAACTCGACAAACAACCTTATCTATCAACCGAAAATGACTATAGAACCAAGCTAGAAGCAATTGTGCACAACCAACAAACCTGCCTGCACCAGCTTTTCTACATGTGCCTAAGGACCTGAATGTCTCTGCCAAAATTGTAAGGACAGAAGTGACCCTCTTATTGAGTCTATGGAAAAGATCTGTGGTTGCCTCATCCACATATCCCAAAGCCCTAGGGAACACCATCAATCCGTACAAACTTAAGGCAAATACATCTACCCTTTTTGTTTCATCGGGATGCGTCAAAATCAGGCCCTTCAAAGCGTCCCATGAAATGCACTTGCACTCACCTTTCTCTTTAATCCTGGCTGTAATCCACTGCTCACTCATCCCTGTAATAGCCATCAATTTCTTCCAAAAGGTAGGGACATTAACAGCTCGAGAATAGATTCTATCTGCCTGGGACCTAGGACATCGTAACAAGGCAGTGTACTCCTCTACGGTAGGCACCAAGTCTACTTCCCCGAAAGTAAAACAACTGTACGCTGGATTCCAAAACTGAGCCAGGGCTCGGAACAAATTCTCATCTATTTGAACATCGAGCAAGTAAGGTAAGTCTCCGTAATTACCATAGAATAACTGTTTAGTCTCGCGGCCCCATTGATCATAAATCTCCTTAAGCTCTTGGAGATTATTCTGCGTAACACTGATGCGAGTATATCCTGACAGCTCCGATATATATCCCACAGCTATACTATCTCCCTTTTCTAACTGGGTTTGCTCAGACCATCTATGGACGTTGGCGTTGCCCTCCACTCTATCAAAAAGTCCGTCCTCCATAATAAAACTCTCTAATTTAGACACTGACCGTGAATTGATACCTTTGTAAATGCAAAATGTCATGCAAACAAAAGAAAAGAAATAGTCAGTATCACATGATATCAATAAATCTCAACAATAATTTATAAGGGTAATATCTAAAGTTTAACTTTAACTAAGTTGGGCTCTTACGGTTTTTTCTATATGAGGTTGGTTCTAAAGTTTGAGGTACCTGAACCAACAGATTCCTTGATCCTCACCCATTATAGGCTCATTTGAATCGAGTTCAGTTCAGGGGAACACATTTCCCTATGGCTACACGAAGATGAAAATCTCACGAAACCATAGGTACGGATGTATCCCGAAAGTGATCCACTATCCTGCACGGAGGCGAAAACCTCACGAAGGCGTAGCTTCTCACTCCCACTTAAGGGTGTGACCACAACGGTCATGCAAATGCAATGCGTATTAGAATATAGCAACACATGCAATAATACAAACACATGTAATGCAAAGAGGATTAAATTTTAAAATTTTTAATTTTCGACATTAAGACAAGAGATAATCAATTACACGGCTTGACTCTCTTAAACGTCCCCAGCGGAGTCGCCAAGCTGTCGAAACCATTTTCAAATTCTATTTTGGAAAATGGGAATCGATTTTAAAAAACAAAAACGGGAGTCGCCACCAATCTTTTTAGGTGTGATTGGATCACCTTTAAAACATTTTGTTTTAAAATCATTAGTTTTGGTCCACGAAATAAAAGAATGGGTTCGGGAGTCGGTTACGTACGAGGAAGGATTAGCACCCTCGTAATGCCCAAAAATTGGTACCTAATTGATTATCAAATGTCTTTAATGTCGGAAATTTAAAAATTGTAAGATATAATCCTCTTTAAAATATTTGAAAATTTGGGTTTGCTTGTATCAAAGTATCGACTATAAGTTAGCCCTTAGAAATCTCTATCTCAAAACAGCAAAATGTTACATCCAGTAAGTTAGGACATATCACTTTGCAATTCCAAGACAGTCATTTATATTTCGAAATCCTTTAAAAACTTTAGAAGGGTACTTGACTATTCGAACTTAACGAGAAAAGTTGCAACCCAATAAGTTAGGGCACTACTTTTTCGCAATTTCCAAACACCAAGTATTGCGTTTATATTTGTTGAAAATTTTAGAGCCTTGTCTTTTTAAAGATGATGCGTGGAAAATCGTATTACATTATAAATCATAATAATATATTATTGTACTAGGTAGATAAAAAAATGAATACTATGATATAAAGAATAATACATACGAAGCAAAAAAAATGCAAACAAAGATATATGTATAACATGTATTGAAAATGAATAAACAAAGTATATAAACACACGAAATAATATTTAAATGATGCATGATATAAAAAAACATAAATCAAATAATGTATGATATACAAAGAAAAGAAATATAGTGCATATTATAATAAAAAATAAACTTAACACATACGTGATACATACAATATAAAACATGTGAAAAGAAACTAATATATAAAAAGGAGTAATTGATTGCTAACAAAATACACATACAATTAAAAAACAAGACATTTCATAACCATTTTAAAATAATTTTTAATAGATAATATAATAAAAAGAATAATAATTATATGATAATATATTGGTTTAGAAGTATGTAAAAGATTTCATAATATAACAACATTAGTTTTAAAAAGAAATAATATATAGTAAATAAATAATTAATTAATAAAAATTTGTATATAGTGTGGGTTAAAAATATGATTTAATAATAATGCTTTACATTTTTTAAAATAATATATATAATAATATAATTTGCGATACATGATATACATAACATATATATAAAAACAATAAATAATATGAAAATAAAACATAATAAAGATTATATAATAAAATGTAATATAAACATATAAGAAAAATAATAGATATAAAGTAACATATAAAACAATATATATATGTATAAGTAATTAATAAATATAATATATGTGAAAATATAATAATATATAAAAAGATGTAAAATAATAATTTAAGGAAAATAATATATATAATAAGTAATAACAATATATAATTAAAAATAATACTCATAATAAAACAATTTTATAATATATAATATAAAAGTAAAATTAAAATAAACAAATAATACAATATATATATATATAGAATAAAATAATAAATATAGGACTAAATTTGATGTTTAACAAAATTATAGGGCAAATTCACAAAGCTAAAACTGAATTAAAACCCAATTTGAAACATTCGCGAAATCAAAGGGAGTCATTAGGCAAATAGCCCTATTCCCAAAACGTCACCGTTTCCCCTAATACGATTGTAATCATTGGGAGGGTCGAATTGAAACAGAATTAAAATATTAATACCAAATAAACAAATAAATAAAATGAAATTAAAAGTATAAATATTGCGAGAGGACCAATTGGGCAATTAACCCAATTTTAAAAAATGCGCGGATCCTCCCCGGGTAATCGGGTCAACACGCGGATCCTGGGGGTCGCAGAATGACGCCGTTTCGTTCAAGTTATATAAGCTACCATCTTAGCTTAAAATTCATTTGCACCCCGATTTAAAAAAAAAACTAAAAAATTCTCTCTGAAAAAGAGAGAAGAAGGGAGCTCCGGTTCTGGCCTTTGTACGCCACGCGCCGGTCCACGTGCCCACGCGCCGTCCTAAGGGCCACTGTATACGAGGGTCGGAGGGTTAAAAATCCTCGTCTCTTAAGATCCAGAACAGGTAGTCCTTCTCCTTCTCAAATACCCCTAGGATTTTGCTAAACAGTTCATATATATGTGCCAAAAAAAGAACAAGTCACTCGATTATCACCTTTGAAACTGCTTATATTTGTTTTTTTATTTCTGTATCTGTGCGCGTATCCTCTTACAAGAGTTACAAAGGGCTTTTTATAGCCTACGGATTTGTTACATAAGGAAAGAAATCTCTGATTCTTGTTGTATCTTTGACTGATGTGCTACGATTTCCTTGCCATTTTCTATTTTGCTTTTTCGCGTATCTGCTGTTTGTTTCCTTTTCTTGCAGTCAATCGAGCGAGGGATCCGGCAGTGACCATGCTGGTGTAGACGCGTGCACTGATCACGGTGCTGATGGAGGGTTACTGAACCGTCGTGAGAGACGAGCAGACGCATCTGTTGAAATTGCTTCTGGAAGCTTCTGCTTGCGGCACGAGGAGAAAGGCAGAAACCCTAGGGTTTCCTGCCTTGGTGTAACAAGCTGGACCAATTGGGCTTTTTGAATTTGGGCTAGCTAGTTTTAATTGGGTCACGGGTGTTTGTGGGTCTGCTGGGTAGTTTGGGCCTGATTAGGTTACAAATGTAACGAGCTATTTGGCTGTTGGGTCTATGTATTTGGGCTTTGTAAAAAAAACTTTTATGGACTGTTTAAATTAAATAAATAAATATTTAATTATTTATCTATTGACTTTTAGTTTTAATAATCCGGGCAAATTTTGGTGATTACATCCTATATCTTCTTTTCATCATCATATGTAACAACCCTCTGATACCTCTGTACACCATTCTAGATACGGAGCTTGGGCACCAAAGAAGGAGTATTTATACCTATGCACATGCAAGATTTTTGTTTTTGATTTATTGATTATTACTGTATATACATCAACTCCTTAAACATGTCCAATTTTTAATGTGAATACAGGACCAAAGGTTAGAGCCACTTACCTAGATGTAAAATAGGTAGGTTTAAATGAAATAATGCAGATAAAAAACTCAATTTACAAAGGAATTCACCAAAAATCTTCACTCAGAGATTTCCTTACTTTAACAGGTTCTTTCCCTTCAGTACTGGGACCTTCTCCCGTTGCTTTTTCTAAAGAAACAAATGACTTCTTTAAATATAAAAACAACAAAATTTGAATGAAATAACATGAATTAGTAAACATGCAAACAGTTTCCAGTGGGAATTTTCCTTCCTATCTAGTATTTAGATGAAATCCCTACTAAAGAACTCTTACAACAACCCTTTTTCTATCTGGTAAAACATAAATAGGGATTTAAGAATTTACCAGCAGATAGCTTAAGGTAGACGCTTTCATAAGCTTGACAAACAACACTTTTGTTAACGATTAAGAACACCTTTAGTTTTTCTTCGATGATAACAAAGGCAAGCGGAGAAGATGAAATGAAAATTTTCTTGTAGACACTCAATTTTGCCCTGGCCCAGAAATAAGTCCAAAAACAAAAATAATAAACCCCACAAAAAAAACGAAGTCCAAGTTCAGTCCAGAATTACAAATATAATTTGGCCCGATCGGAATGGCCCATTACTTGAAAAGATTTAAGGTTCAGCTACAAGTTTAACTCATATGGAAATATAATCTTCAATGATATGCAATCTTAGATGTGATATGCAATCTTAGATATGATACAATCTTAGATATGATTCCAATCTTAGATATGATATACAATCTTAGAAGATATGATTTTGTAATCTTGGAGATTTAATTTGTAGATATCCTTTAATCTTAACCGTTGATGTAATTGATCTGTACCGTTGGATTTGGGGAGGCTCAACTATAAATAGAGGCATCTCCCCTCATTGTAAAACAACTTGACTTCACTTGAGTTTTGGGAAGCAATAAGAATTCTTGAGAGCATTCACTCAAATTTCTCTCCCTCTTGCGTTCTTATTTTCTACGGTTTGTTCTTATTTATTCTTTGTTCATCTTCGTTTTCAACCTTTTTATTTAATCCCTATCTCCTTAATTTTTTTTAATTCTCTTTTATATTTTATTTTTTAATAATTTTAGTATTTATATCAAATTATTTTTTTATTAAATTCTATATTATTCATTGTTTTAAAAAATATATTTTATTTAATTGAAAAAGTTTTTTCTTAAATAAGGCAATGTTTGGTGTTTAGAAATTCGAAAAATAGTGCCCTAACATGCTGGGTCGTGATTTTTTTTGTTTGACTAAATAACCAAATATCCTTTTAATAAATTTTCAAAATCATGAGATAATTTTAGTTACGAGGATTTAAAACATCGTGTCCTAACATGCTGGATGTGATGTTTGTATACTTTCGGAACAAAGGAATCTGAAGTTTCAACTTTAAATTATTCAAGTTTTAAAATCTTTTCAAATTTTCTGACATTAAGACAAAAAAATTATTTAATTTGGTACCAATTTTGGGCGTTACGAGGGTGCTAATCCTTCCTCGTACGTAACCGACTCCCGAACCTATTTTTCTCATAATTTCGTAGACCAAAATTAATGTTTTAAAACAAAACATTTTATAAGGTGATCCAATTACACCTAAAAAGATTGGTGGCGACTCCCGTTTTCGTTTTTCAAAAGTTAATCCCCGTTTTTAAAACATCCCTTTAAAAAATGGTTTCGACAGCTTGGCGACTCCACTGGGGACTCCATAATAGAGTCAAGCCAAAAATTGATTATTTCTGTCTTAATATCGGAAAATTAGAAATTTTTTAAAATACGTCATTTTTTACATGTGTTAGTTGCATATGTTTGTTATTGTTTACGCACACATTGCATTTGCATGACCGTTGTGGTCACACCCTTAAGTGAGAGTGAGAAGCTATGCTTTCGTGAGGTTTTCACCTCCGCATGGGCTAGTGGATTGCTTCCGGGATACATCCGTACCTATGTCTTCGTGAGATTTTCATCTCCACATGGCCATAGGGAAATGTGTCCCCCTGAACCAAACTTGGTCCATATGAGCCTATAATTGGTGAGGATCGAGGAATCTGCTGGTTCAGTTACCCTTGCTTTAGAACCGAACTACATATAGTGAACTTTAAGTGCTTGCCCCAGGTAGTATGATGATGACCTTTAGTGCCTACCTTTATAAGTTCTTATTTATTATTATTTTTTTATATATGTGACACTGACTTGTTTTTCTTATTTTGCTATCATTGCATGTCATTTATCATTAAAAGGTGTCGATTCAAGGTTCGATTTCTGAGTTAGAAAGTTTTGTAATGGGGAACGAATATCTTAATAAAGTGGAGGACAACTCTTTCGTTTGTGCTTGGTAGAGAAAACCCAGATAGAAAAAGGAAATAGTGTCACCGAAGGATACACATCAGAATTATGGGATTACACTCTCATTAGTGTGATGCAAGATAACCTCCAAGAGTTAAAGGAAATATTGGATTAATGGAGTAACGAAGCCAAGCAATTGTTCTACAACAGTTATGGGGAATTGCAGTATTTGCTTGACATGAAGATAGATGAACAATTCAAGGTGAGCATGGGGAGTACTGAGGGACACTTCTACCATTACAGATGAAGATAGTCACCTCGTGGATGGTAGGGGTATAAGACATACAAAATTGAATTGGATGGAAAGAATTTTGCTTATGATGGTAGAAAGGCTCACTTACTATAGGACCGCTACCAAACAACAAGCTGGAATTTACTGTGGTACTTTAGGATGTTGTACCTATCAGAAATAATGGAAATGCAAGACCTAATGGCTGGGATAGCCCAAATGAGCATGAAAGAAAGAGATTAAAGAAGATCGTATCGTTTAAAGACTTTTAAAGTGGAGATTAGCTATGCTGCGAAGATACCCATGCAAGCAATTCAAAATGTTCTGTGGGGGCAGAAATTTGAAGACTCTCAAGAAGCACTGAGGATGTTTGATATCATTTTAAGGCAGTATGCTGCGGAGCTGGAATGCCTACTTGTTCGCCAATCTTTCTTTCAAGGTAATCAGAGCAACTTCACAGACATTGGAGGAGGTGTCTTTGGCTGTAGAGCTTACTTCATAGGTGAAACCCTAATTCAAATTCAAAAGATAGCTGATCATTTATAGATACTGGTAGAAATAGCAAGCATGTTGAGCACCAATATGAGCTACAGTTCAGATAGAGGTCGAGAGTTAGCTTTTTTATTAAATAGGGTTAAGACTCTGGGCCTACGAGCGAAAGCGTATTTGTAATCCGTTTTATGAAAAGACTTTTGTTCCTTAAATAACATTTTCTAAAATGAAACTGAATCGAGATCGATACCTTTTTGCATTCATGCATTTGCATTACATTACATCAAAGAAAAGAAGGTGTTAATTCGAAATTCGATTCCTAAATAGAATAGTTTGTCATAAGGAAACAAATTTCTTGATAAAGTAGATTATAGTGCGGTCGTCTGAATATAGTCCAAGTAAACACGATGAGAGAAAGCTGGTAGTCCACGGAGGAATACATGATGTAATTGCCAGAGATTCAAGCCAACAAAGATTATCCAAGAGCATGACGAGAGAAAGCCGGAAGTCCACGAAGGAATACATGACTTGATTTAATTGCCAACGAAGATTATCCAAGAGCCGACACTTTTTGATAAGTATCACGGAGATAAGCGAGCAAGAGATCAAGGCTCAGATTAAGCAGTAAGGAGCTAGCAAAGGCATCTTTTGGAGAATTTACAGGATTCGACCATGAAGAAAAGATTAGCGTTTACTTTGGACGATGAAGGGCAATATCGCATATGTAATCTATTTTCATGTAAAGAAATCTGTTTTCTAGAAAAGTTATTCTAATGGAATTGAATTCAAGATCAACATCTCCTTTTCTTTTGCATTCATGCATTTGCATTGCATCACATCAAATGCATTTAAATCCATAAAAAGACCCTAATTAGTTAAAGTTATTAAAAAGAGAAAGAAAAAGAGAGAGAGAGAAGAGGGCCACGGCTGAGTGGAAAAGAAGTTGAATGAAAATTAACGATGTTCCCTTACATATCCTCGACTTTTGTATCAGGAGGGATAGCTTACCCGGAGAAGGAGGTGTTTGGAAATGAATATCATCCCCTCAATGTCATACATGAGGAAGGGACTGAACAAAGAAACCTTGAGGGCATTCGCCCTTACGAACCAGGAATTTCTTTAAACAATTGGACTGCAGAAGAACTACCTGTAATCTTTAGGAATTTTACGGAGTAATATTCAGAACACTCTTGTTGCTCTAAAGCCTAGGAGTAATGAGATTTCTTTTGAGAAGTGGGCTCATGTTCAGACATTTTTATTTTCAATAAAACATACTTTTATTCATCTGAGTAAATATTCTTTCATTCTGATTCTTTTGACCTTTGACATTCTTTATAAATTTTCATTTCATGTAAATAGTCATTTTTGAATTCATTTATTCATTGTATATTCTTTTGTGTGCCTATCATAGATCCCTAGATATCAATGACATGAGCAACGATACTATAGATTTAGAGTTCCTTTTGAGTGCGATATGTGTTTAGAGGAATCTCAGTACTTTGAAGGTGACAGAAATTGTGACTTGTTTCTGAATTTATTAAAAATGGTTTTTACCCCATGAAGTGGTGGTAGGAAATATAGCCTATACAAATTATGATAATTACACATTTATTAATAAATATAATATAATTTAAAATTATTACTTAAAAATACTTATAATTGATTTTTGAAATTATTATAAAAATGACCTTTTTTCTTTTATTTACTTCATTTTATATGAGTGCAGCGTCACGATTCCTAGTCTTTGTTTTTTTAATACAATGTCTTTTATACATTTAAAATTTATTTATTATTTAAAAAAATTAATAATTTAAAAAAAAGAATTATTACTTTAATAAAACTCTAAGTTTAAAAGATAATAAAAAATTGTGATAATTATAACTTAATTTTGATATAAAAATGGCTTTTCTTCAAAAACAGTTATGATAATTTTATTTATGTAAAATAAAAATATTAATTGAACGGAACTTTAGGCATATTGATTATCACTTCATTAGTATTAAAGTTATATACCAATCAAAAATTTATTTTATTTTTATAAATAGCATTCAGTGGTTAGATATATTCAATCATGTAACATGTAACACCTCAAAATATATAGGGTTAGATGTAATAATTTATAAAGATATAACTTAGTTTTGATGGTTAAGAGTTTAGAATTTTCTTAAGACATCCTAAGTTTTATTCACATAACTTCCATTTTCTTTTCATTTTATCTTTAGCAAACTAGGATGACAGTCAATTCAAAATAAATATTAAATGGAGTAAAAACTTATTAATTGTGGGTAACAACCTAATGGTTAAGTATTCTCCCTTCTTCCTTTGCATCTTAGGTTCAAGACGCGTTAAACTTTTCCCTATTTCCATTTTTAATTTCGGCAATAAGGGTTAATTACCTAAACAATCCCTAAAATTTAGAAAATCCTACGTATTTAATCTCTTTTCCTAATCACATTAGAACTATGGCTTATTTTCTCAATTAAACAAAAATTTTGCTTTTTTTATCCTATTTCTTCCTCCTTTTCTATTTCATCTTTTATTTGCAAATATTTTTCTCTCCAATTGTTGAAATTGCTTCCGTTTCCATAATTAAAATCAATCCTGAGCGTGAATAGTTTTCTATCAATTGTTGAATTTATTGTCGTTAATCTCCGAACTCTCATCAAAAGTTTGGTAAGTACTCGAGTTTCAATTAGTAGAACCTGTAAATTTTGAAATGCATTGTTTCTCGTTAATTCTCCAATTCGATTACGAATATTTTTGCGAATTTTACTAAAAATCTTGATAAATCTTGGTTAATCTTTATGTGTAAATCCAATTTGAATGACTCATTCTAGGTACCCTATATCAGTTCAAGCGCAAGGAACGATGTTTAAGAACCCGGTGACAGGTGTGTGTTTCTTCACAAGTGAATCGGGGCAAACCGTGCCTCGGAATAAGGCCACGCGGCTAGTTATGTAACACCCCTAACCCATATCCACCACCGGAACAGGGTTACAGAGCATTATCAGAGTTTACAGATTTAAAAACAGTTTACACATATCATTTACTATTCATAAATAAAATCAAACATATTCAATCATAATGTCCCTCGAATGGGCCTTCGAGACCCAATTTATGTTTTAAAAACAAGTCTGGACTAAATCGAGAACTTAGAGAATTTTTCGCAAAATCTCAAAATTTTTCTTAGGTGCAGGGGACACATGCCTGTGTGGTTAGGCTGTATGGCTCACACGGCTAAGTGACACACCTGTGTGCCAGGCCATGTGGGCATTTGATGTGAGGCACACCTCAGTGTCCCTGCCTGTGTCTATACCCGTGTAACTCTCTGACTTAGGTCACACGGCCAGCCACATGCCCGTGAGCTAGATCTTGTGGACAATTTAATTTTTGAAAATTAAGGGCAGGGGTCACACGGCCAATTCACACGCCTATGTGCTAGGCCGTGTGACACACACGGCTGAGACGCACGCCCGTGTTTCTGCTAGTGTGAGCAATTCGAAGCATTTCGTTTCTCAAATTTTTAGATGCAGGGGACACACGGCCAAACCACAGGCCCGTGTGCATGGCTGTGTGTCACACACGGCTGAGACACACGCCCGTGCCTCTGTCCGTGTGGACAAAATAAGGACATTTCCAAGCCTTATTTCTCACCCAACTTGGCATCAACCTATCCAACCAATTTTTGTACCATTACAAGTCAAAATAATACTTTCAATTCAAGCCAATTTCAAGTTCAATACATGTCATAACATCCCATTTATCTAAGTATTTAATCTTACCTAATTGGCCATATAAACATATAAGTATATTTATGTAACTTCCATCATTCAACAATTTCAATACACACATCAAGCATGATAAGGCCTTATATAACTACATCAAAATATGATTAACACTAGCCATTCCAATGGCTAGTTACAACCAAAACATTTCATTATTATGCCTACTTAGCTTATACATTCCATTATACCAAAAGTTAGCTTGCTTTATATACCGAGAAGTCTAAGGGATAGTGTGATGTGTCTATGACCAAGTTCCAACCTTCACAAGCTTCCAAGCACTATAAGTAGAGAAAGTAAAACAGAGTAAGCATATTATGCTTTAGTAAGTTCGTATAACAATAAATTTACTTACCACTCAATTACATTTAAAATAAGAATACATAATTCATCCAAAGAAATTTAGCAATTTGCCTAAACACATATAATCTCAAGAAACTTGTTAGTCAGATATTACACATAAACATCAAGAATCAAGGATGAGCTCATCATGTAATAACTTTCATATACATATACTTTTCATATCATATTTTCGTTTAACATGTGCATTTCCATGATAGATCATCTTAAGCTCAGTTTAATCATATCAGAACTTTGCCTGTTGAATTTATTTGAAATATCGATGGATATACATGTAATACACTTGAAGTGTACAAAACTGTAATCCGTCAACTCATAATCAGGGGTACCCATTAAGGCACATAATCAGGAAGCACTCTTTCGAGCCATAAAACAGGATGCTTATATGAGCCATGTAACAGGAAGCTTATCCTGGCTATAACAGAAAAATCATAAGAGTTTAAAACATGAAGCTCATTAAGCTTAACAGGTTATTCCGAAGAGTTATTATCAGATAGCTCCGGATAGCCATATAACAGGAAGTTCAAGAGAGTTATATCAGGAAGCTCACAAAGAGCCTATATCAGGACGCTTATAAAAAGCTACGTTTGTGTCCGCAATATATGCAGGATCACAACTGATTATATAACATGACACTCACAAAGAGCTGGGTAATCTGCAACACATGCAGGATCACTACCGATCAAGATACTCGCAGGAACCATATAACGGGAAACTCAAGAAGGCTTATAATAGGATGCTCATAAGAGCTATGGTGTGTCCGCAACATATACATGACCTCAACTAATACGGGAAATCCTGTATCCATCGAATTTTCTTTATTCAAACGGGACTTACACTTGTTAAACATTATCGGATACGTGATTTATGTTTATACATGGTGATCATACATTTCACAATCATAACATTCAATTTAAACATATAAACATACATTTTAGTTACACGAACTTACCTCGACACTTGTTCGTATTCAAGAATCTACTAATCCGATACTTTTTCTTTTCCTCGATCTAACTCCTTATTTGATCTTTCTAGATCTATATAAATGAATTTAATATAAATTTAACACATTTCATATCCAATTCAATCCAATTTACATCTTAGGGAAAAGTACCATTTTGCCCCTATACTTTTGATTAATTCCAGTTTCGTCCCTAAGCTCAGAAAATGAAATTCATACAATTTCATCATTATTTCAAGCCTAACCAAAATTTTCATATAACATTTACAGCTCATGTATTTCACAAAAATTAGAAACTTTCCATGAATTTTACATATTTTCAATTTAGTCCCTAAATCACAATTTCATGGAAATTTCCTTTACAAAAGTTGTTTATCTATCAACAACCTTTCATTTTCTACCATAAAATTTAAAATTTCAGCATACTAACCCATGGAAAAATTTTAATACTTTGATAAATTTGCAAATTGATCCCCAAAATAGATAGATTAGGTTATTACGATCTTGAAAATGTAAAAATTACTAAAAACGGGACATGATTACTTACCTAATTAAGCTTTCTTGAAATTCTCTCTCTTAGCTAGGGTTTCTATAGAAATTTTGAGGAAGATGGTGATATGAAATTATTTTATTCATTTAATTAACTTATCATCCATTAATTTTTCAACTTTCCAATTTAGTCCTTTTCTTTTTCTAATTTTTCATGGATGAATCATCATAAATATCTACTAATTTTTCTTAATGGTCTATTTTCCATATAAGGACCTCAATTTTTAAATTCTATAGCTATTTAATCCTTTTAGCTACTAGAATTCAACTTTTGCATTTTATGCAATTTGGTCCTTTCTATAATTAAACATGAAATCGGTAAAATTTTCTTATCAAAATTTTCATACGTCTTTCCTATCATAATGCAAACTATGCAATATTATTAAAATAAATTTTCTTTCTGTCTCAGATTTGTGGTCCCGAAACCACTGTTTCGATTTCACTGAAAACAGGCTGTTACAAGTCACACGACCATGTTTCCTTTGTAGGTTGATTTTATGAATGCCACACGGCCACAACCTGTCACACAGCCTAGCCACACAACCATGTACCTCCTCCACTCGGTCCAAGGCTTCCAACACAGTTCGGTTACATTGCCATGTAACAACATGCCTATTGTTTTTGATAAATTGAAATTATGACATTCATGTCCATTTCTACTATTAAAAATGAGTACATGTTATGCATGTCTATTGTTTTTATATCGTACTATTAATAGCATGCCATACTGCATTGCATGGGGCGGGATGCTTTGAAATGAGGAAGTACTGATAGTTTTATCTATAAATACTGGTGGTTTATCCACAAATTACTACAACTCTTATATGCAAACTCGTTGTGTATTCACAACTACTGGCATCGTGTTAACCTGAAAGTACTTATGGTTTAACCATAATTTATGCTGATAGCTATTATCTGCAAACTCGTTGTATATTCACAACTACTGATAGTGTATTAACCTACAACACTGGTGGTTTATCCACAAACTAGAGTGTCCGGGATATAAGAGTTCTGGGGAACTCTTACTGTGGAGTGTAATGGTGGGGTAGAACCTATTTATACTTTAAAACTAAAAATGCTATGTATTGCATCGTCACGCATAAGCGTGCTCGATTGAACTATCAAATTTTGATATGCTACATGATTGCTAACGTAATGTAAATTGTTCTTACATATGCTTGGATTAATGTTTGGCACTGATTTTCTTATGGCACTGATTTTCTTGTGATGGAACTCACATTGAGCGTCATAGCTCACTCCCCCTTTAATTTCATCCTTACAGATAACCCACCAGGTTAAAACACGAACGTGACATCTGGAGGATCTCGGCTCGATTTTTATTTTATGAAGCTATTTTAGACTCTCTATTTTATTATTATTATTTAAGACTGTATTATTTTATTACGTACTATGGCATGGGATTTAGGATTTGAGTTTTATATTGCATGACACTTAATTTAATCTTAGGATAACAAGATATGTTTATTATTGAGTTATGCTTGAATCCATGGTTTTTATTTAAAAACAACCACATATCACTTTTTCGCTGCTACGTCTTTATTAACTTTTATAGGAATAATAAATTGATATTTAACTAAGTTTTTTTTACTAAATTTAACAAATATTTAAATTTGTTTGTATTCAAAACACCGATAGTTCACTGGGTCACTTCGGTGGCTAATGTAAACTTTCGAATTTGGGTCTAACGTCTAGGCTTGGTTGGAGAGGTTACATAGCATCTAAGAAAAATTACCGATAAAAAATGGAAATTATTATCAATAATAAGTTAGAATCATATAAAAAAGAATGGGGCATTCAAATTCAGTTCCACCCTTGTTCGGGAATTGGATTCAATTAAATACAGATTCTGTAATAAAAGAGGATTCCGGATTAGCCACGATTGGGGGTGTCATACGAAACAAGAATGGGAGATGAATTATTGGCTATAATCGATTTTTAGGGAGTTGTTCTATTTTGGATGTTGAATTATGGGGTATTCTGGATGATTTGATGATTGCACTTGATCAAGGTTTTGTCAGTATGCTTATTTTCTCAGACAGTTTGGAAGTAGTACAAGCTATACAGGGTAGTTTTTCAAAGGTATTGAATTCTACTTTGGTCAGAAAAATCCAACATTTATTGACTAAAGCTGCGCAATAGTCAATTCATCACGTATTTAGAGAAGACAACAAAGAGGTAGATAATCTTGCTAAAATGACTGTTGATAAAAAATGTGACATACAATTATTTGGAATGCCTCCAAGGGGTTTAGGCATAACTTTAAGTAGATTAATGTATTTTTTTTCGTTCACAAAAAAAAAAAGAATGGAGCATTAAAACAATAGTTATTTGAAGAGACAATATAGAATCATATTCAAACAACACTAGCACTGGAGAGAGATAGAATATTATTTTAATTGATGATGAGGTAATATAATATTGTGATATTATTTTTTAAGTTTCTTTTGCAAGTTGTTTATTCTAAGTGAAGTAAAGAATCTTAAATCCATTTTTTTATTTATCCATTATTGTTTGGTGTGGGTATAAAATATTTTGTAGATTTGTTTTGAAACGAAATTTGAATTTCAACGATTATTTTTTAATCATTATTATTAAATGTGATAACTAATTTAGTAAAATATATTTTTATTTATTTTATTATATAGTTCCAAATTTGTATATTATTTTAATAATTTATTTATTTTCATTAATTTTAAAACGTTATTTTAATCTTTCAATTATTTTTTTCAAAACTAATTCACTTTAAGTATAAATTAAACTAATTCTTATTTAATTAACACAAACATATATATGAAATTATAAAAATATATTATTCAATAAATTTAAAAATTATACAAAATCACGTGCGATGCATGTTGTAACACCCCTTATCTGACCTAATCATTGGGTTCAAACTACAGAATGCTACATTTGTTGCTGGAGCAACTTCAGTCAAAATATAATAAATATATCGAATAAACAAACATTTACGACTTAAATACATTCATAATATGATTCACAACTAAATTCGAGTCTTAATCGCGCTTATAAAAGCTCTTTTGTTGACTCGAGCATAAAATAGGATCAAATTACAAAGTTTTGAAAATTTAGGAACGACGTCATGACATCACCTCCTCCATGTCGTGACGTTGCAAAATAGTTGGTCACATTGTGACGTTTGGCCACTCGATGTTGGGACGTCACAATCTGTTGGCCGATGTTGCGACGATGAGGGTTGCTCGTCTTAATAAGGACTCTGTTTTTAGTACATTTTAGGTCATTGAATACCTATTTCAAGCTACCAATGCTGTTGATCCATTTGGTGCATAGTTTCACCTTTATTCGTGCATAAAACCAACCAAAATACCATCCAAAACAATCATTTAACCATTTTAAGTTCAATCAATCAAATATGTCCACAATTTGGCACCAAACCTACCAATTTAGCCTATTCATACCTCACTTATACTATCATGCTTTTGTTCCTTCTAGACAATTATTTTTCAAACCATTTCACATTCCAAATGGTCATTCAAAATGCCAAACATGTTATCAACCAAACACATATAGATATAGGCAATAATTTTATCAAAGATCAACTATTAACCATGATTCAAACCAAACTATCATTTCCAAATAAACTCATGTTTAAAACACATATTTATATACCACATAACTGGGATTTAAACAAATAAAATTCTACTGAATTGCTGATAGGATAGTGTGAGCTCTGTAGTGGTCCAACCGACGTGTTCCACAAATTGACAATCAACAAGGAAAAATGAGATAACGAGTAAGCATTTTGAATGCTTAGTAAGTTCATACGAAATTTGCTTAACTTACTTTAACATTACAACAAATTTAAGCAATTGAAATTCAATGGTATAATACATGACATCCTTTGGCACCTTATATTTTTATGTACAAATTAACAATACAACCAATGTTAGTCTAGTTGCATGACAAACCATGTTATTCAAATCATATGCATATACAATCATTCAAACCATACTCAATTTGCAAAATTAACAACTCAATTCATGTTTACACTATTCAACCTTTCCATTTCCATTTTAATTATCGCTTCCATTTTTATTTAACACCTGGAGAATCTTGGTATACTGGAATCAGATACACAAGATTGATTTACTTCATGTGCTGACATATTTAGGTTGCTAACACTAGCTTCAGATTAGGTTTGCTAACACTAGCTTGGTGTGATGCTGCTAACACTAGCTTCATAGAATCCGTAACAAATGTTGGATCTCTAGTCATTGTATTAATCCCTGATCAAATACCCGTTTTGCTTTTTCGTATCATTTCAAGCCCTATAGCTTTATACACACTTTTTACATTTCGAATAGCATTCCATATACATTTTAAATATTGTAACATCATCATATACATACTATCCAATCATATAACAATTCCACATCCATTCAATATCTATTCATAGTTGTTGTGTATTTCATACTTTACAGTTTAGCCTTTTAAACGCCAAATTTATCGAAATTACACGTGCATATAAATTAATAAGTACATTCACACAATTCAAGCATAATATAAGAGAATATAGTAAGTTCCATATGAACTTACTTGAGAAAACAATGACACGACATCAGGGACTAATCTATAATTTTTCCTTTTTCTTCATTTATCTTCTGACTGATTCAAATCTCAATCTATAAATGGCCGAAAGTTTGAGTTTTCAAAACCCTATTTTTTTTCTTCTTTGTTTGTGAGGAAGAAGATGGACATGAAAAATGTCATATTTTTCCTTAATTTTTATATTTCATATATTATTTAACATTTAATTAAACATAATTAATTTAATTAACCTAAATAATTAAACTATAAACTTAATTAAAATTAGTTAGTGGACCACATCTATCATCCACCACCGTTTGGTGTAATTAGAGTGGTTTATTTGCTCAATTGATCTTTTGATTAATTAAAATTTTATAATAATTAACTTTTACCACTTTTACAATTTAGTCTTAATACCTTAATTAGTCACTAATTCAACAAAATTATCTATCCAAAATTCAATTCATGTATACAATAACTTAAATATTTACGTACTTGATTTACAGAAACTAGGTTATGATACCTCACTTTCCAACACCACTGACTTTAAGGTCAATACACGTGTACCTTAATTAACTATCAATTAAACAAAATTACTAAACCACGATTCAATGTAATGTTATAATAAAGTTATAAATATTAATTAATAATATTTACAGACTTGATCGTTGAAAGCAGAGTTTCGAAACCATCATTTCTGATACTACTGAAAAATAGGTTGTTACACACGTGATATTAAAAGCTAGTTCTACTTAGGATTTTAAATTTTATTTATTTAAATTACAAAAAATAAAAAATATCCACATGTGAGTTAAGTATATAATAGCATATAAAAAATATATGAGAAACCTTTTTGCTAGCTTTTTATTCAATATTAATCAAATAATAGAAAGTATATCATTTTTAAAAGTAAACAGAAATCTAAACTATGAAATAAAAGTTCAATCTATTTGCTTGGGTTCCTATGAAAAACGTGCTAAATCTATATAATAAAATATTTTGGGAAACAACCAAGAAAAATAAGATTTCAGGCCGACCCTAATGGGACTTTGGCCTTCCAAAATTTCGGGAAGTAGTATTTTTCACTTAAATTTTTTAGAATTTTTTTTTTAAAAATTTATTATATTTTTTTCGAAAATTTTATTAAATTTTCTTAAAATATTAAAAAATTCTCATTAATCTCATAAAAATTTTAATTACATCCCTAAATTTTTTTAAAAAAATTATTAAACTCTTAAAAGTTAGCCACAAAATCCGACACTAAAATGGGAGGTGATGGTAATGAAGGAAAAATGTAGCTGAAGATGGTGAGGATCATTGTTTTGCGGGTCAATAATTCAAACGTGCAGGTTTCTCAATCATTAGTGGAAAAGTTAGCTTACTAATAGTTGGTTAAATTGAATGTTAGGTTAATGTTTTCTTTTCTAAAAGAACGAGAAATCTTCAGCAATATCTACTCATAATTCATATATTTTAGTGCTTCATTATTTCCCTCATGTCATAATTGATGTAACATTTCATATTTTTTATTATTTAAGTTTTAATTCTACATGATGTAATATTAGCTTGGAATGCAAGTTTAAAGACCATTAGAAGCAAAGTAAGGAATTAAAATTGAGCAAAACATAAAATAGGAGAAAAAAGATGTACGAGTCGTGGCATCGCAACGTGGGCATGTGCAGCAATCTTGATCACCCTATGTAACACCCTAAATTTTGGGTTAAAAGTTTTGAGTTTTGTGGTTAGGGTCAGAGAGGGGTGTGCTATTGTGTTTAGTTGCACATTTAAGTGGCAGAATGGGCCTGCTAGTCTTGTGGTTTGTTGTGTGTTATTTGGTCTCTGAGTTCTGGGTTTGAGTCATTGTGTGTACGTTTTGGAGAAATATTTTTATTTTGTTTTGTTTTGTTAAATAATATCTTTGTTTTAAGTTAAAATATATAACTATTTATCTATTATTTTTGTTTTTATTTTTATTTCTTTTTTCTTTTTTTTCTTTTTTCTTTTTTGGATGTTCTTTTCTTCTTCTTCTTGGGTTTCTTTTCTTTTTCTTTTAAAAACAGTTTTTGATGGCAGGTTACAGAGAGTTCCGCTCCTTGTTGTCGAGTCAGTGCCGGGACGTCGTGAATTGCAAATCAGGTGTGGGTTATAAACTTTTCAATTATATTTGTGAATTGTAAGTTTGATTTTGGTAGAATGCGACAATCTATGTACCTTTTGGAAATTGGTTGTCGATGTTCGGTAATACTGTTGAATGGCATGGAAATCTGTATAAGTTGGTGTGTTTCTGAATCCTATCGATAGGGGGTCGATTTAGTGGCCAGAAAACTTGATTTTCAAGCTGTTTGTGGGTGGTTTCGTGACCACACGGGCGTGTGCCCCCACATGGGCAATCCGCGCTGCCGTGTGCTGTTAGGAATTACAGTTCCGGGCAAAATTTGGTGCCACACGGCCGTGTGACTGATTTGGGGATTTTAGTCGATTTTCACACGGCTATGTCCCGTAGGTACACGGGCGTGTGTGATTGGGAATTAGGGATTTAGTGATTTGGTGCCACACAATCGTGTGGCTAACCCACACGGGCGTGTGTTTTGGACACACGGCCATGTCTGGTGGGCACACGGGCGTGTGAGACCCTCATACAACCGCGTCTGACCTGCACTTTATTTCAACACAAATGGATAGAGAGTTATACGGCCTGCTCACAAGGCCATGTCCCTGGCTCACACGGGCGTGTGCCTCTCTTTACAGAGGCGTGTGCCTTTCTTTACAGGGGCATTTGATCCCCTACGTGACCTGGGCATTTCCACACGGCCATAGCATACGCTCGTGTGGCCCTAAGTCACTTATTTTGGTTCTGTGTATGTTTTGATCTGAAATCGTCTCTGTATGTGTTTCGACTCTTGGCTAGGCTTTAGTGAGGGTAAATAAGACTTTGATATGGGCTTCAGCTTAAGTGTTATTTGTGATTGTTGTGTGTGAGATGTCTGATTTTGAACCCGGTTAGCTGGGTGTGTATGCATATCTGTTTTGTTTAACTGTCTGTCGATGTGTTCATTGTTTCTATGAGGTTGAATGCATACATACACTTGCATAAAGTAAATTTTTGGGTTGGTTGCGAAGAGAAGGGAGACCGATTCTGATTTGATCTGGCAGTTCTACTGCAACTTATTCGAATAGTGGTTTACTGCACTGTACTGCATGTACATTATTAGCTTTGATGCGTACTATTATCTGATTTGGCAGTTTAAACTGTAACATGTCTGTACAACGGGCTACCGCATTGCACTGTACTGCATATACGCTACCCCTGCTGCGTATTACTACCTGAGTGGCTTAGTCCACATTCATGGTGCGTAGGGTTAGATGGGCCTTTCAAAGTACTATTGGGTGTGATTGGTTGGATAAGCTTTAATATCTCTTTTGGGGTGTAATCGTGGGATGGAGAAGTGTGTTGGTTGGATGAGTGGGTTTTAGTATTTAGCTGCATTCACATGCATCTATTTTGGTGTTTTGTTTGACTAAACAACACTTGTGTTGAGTATTCTGTTGTACTTGGTGTACTCTGACTGTTTCGTATGTTGGGAAGTTGGTTCCGTGTTTGGTTTCTGTTTCTGCATATATCTATAAAAAGTTTGCTATTGAATTGCCATCTGGGGTTTTTTTTTCTGAAATCTGTTGTTAATCATTTTAAACTCACACTCAGCTCATGTAGCTCATCCCTTTAGTGTTTCCCCTTGCAGGTACACTTTTGTTTACTGTAGTTGGACTCAGTATACGGAGGTCTCGAACAGTCTCGGTTGAAAATAATTTATCAGTTATCCTTTCAGTTTTCATTTTGATTTACCATTTTGATCTTGAGGTTTTATAAAAATTGTGGTACAAGTTTTGTTTGAAGTTTTTTTTTCACTCGTTCACTTTATTTTGTTCATATATTAAACTTAACTGTAATTTTTCTGACTGAATTCTAAACAATTAAATGTTTTCGGTTCGTTGTGACCTCCGGAATTGGGTCTAAACTTCTAGGCCGGGTTTTGGGGCGTTACACCCTAACTATGAAAAGCAAGAATATTTTTACCCTTTTTCAAGTTTTTTAGCTCAAGCAAGTTTTGTAAATCTAATCTAGGTTGACTAAACCTTATAAATAAAATCTTTTAGTAGAGGATTAGGACTTTTTGTCAAATTTTTAGCTTATTGCAACTTTTATTATTTTTGTGTTCTTCTTGTACATAGATTGCTAAACCCCCTTTTTCTAGTTAAAGGAACTTCAAAGTTTGTGAGATCTAGTTGCTCTTCATATTTCTTTATTCTTTAGTATTTGCATGTCTTCTGCTTCAATTACAAATATTCAAGTTTGTCGAATATAAAACTCGTATTTGGTAACTTAGAATATTTATTTTGTCAACTAAAATAGTTAAATTCGAAATTGTTTAATTGATTCTAATATTTGTGATAGACAACATAATTGGATATAAATAGCACCAAAAACTATAACTAATTTATTAAATAACATTAAAATTATCTTTGCGTCAATGATGAAACTAGTGAATTAAACGAGAATATTACCCTTAGCTAGAGCTTCATCCCATCGATTTTCCTTTAATTTTAATTGTTGTCTTGTTTACTAAGTTATAAAATTTAATTTTAGTTTTTAATTTTCTAGAAATCCCCTATCATATTTACTTGTTTTTTATTTAAGGAATAAAGTTATCACTGATTTATATGAATACGACCCTGCTCAGTTTTATTTACTAAATTTATATTTTTTAATAGAATTTTATTTTTGTAGGGCTTGACAGTGGTTCACCCAACAAGCCCTAGTAACAACCAACTGTTGTTATCATGGGAGGAGACGGAGAGGAGAGGCAATTGGAAAGGAGGATAAGTTTGTTGCACCAAGCAATAGACATGCAAACCGCCAACAGAAGTCGTGTCCCACAAAGGCTCGCAAAAAAAAAAAAAAAGGGCACCATAGTTGCCATGTTGTCGACCAGAACTTCAACGAAGAAATCAAGGCTGTCAAATTGCCTTCAACCATCAGAAGACTCTTGGCTTCTCAAAAGCTTTGTCCAATGCGATCCATGGAGAGCCAAGACACCATCAAGCAATGAAGAATAGGGCCTCATCGACCAAAAAACTAAAGAACTCATCAGAAGGAGGGCAAAACAAAATAGACGGATTAAAGATGGGTCCTACCAAAATCAGCCAAAGGCCACTTTTTGATAGTGATTGTTTCAGCGATGAACAAAGGAAAGGAGGAAAACCGTGAGGTGAGCAATTTTCTATCTCTAACAACTGTTTAGAGAGAGAAGAGAGAAAACGCAAGGGGATTGTTTTGATCACATGTGATGATAGATGGCTAAAACAAACACATGGTGTCTAGAGGTCTTTGAAGCATGTAATTTGCAAGGGCGAAATCAAAAAAAAAAAATTTAGGGGGTCAAAATTAAATTGTAATTTTTGCGATAGAAAAATTACAATTTCACTCTTTTAATATAATATATCTTTATAATTTTTAAATGATTAAATCAATTTTATATTTTTAGGGAGACCAAAATATAATTTTATTTTTATTAATTTAAAAGTTAAAAAAAAATTAAAGATACCATATGAAAAGTTTTTCATCAGGCCCCTGGTTTCTCCACTAATCATTTATTTGCAATATCATTACGTACCGAAGGAAAAGAACAAAAATCATAGCGAAGTTATATAAGGAAAAGGTATTCAACTTAGATCCTTGTATTATAGGGATTAAATCAAATTAATCCTTCTATTATTTAAAATATTTTTTAAAAAACAATAATGAATCTCTCTCTCAAGTACATTAACCCATATCATACACATACAAGATAAGAAAAAAAATCATATATATGGTAAGAAAAGATGAATTAAATTAAACTAAAATTTTGATTTTGATTTTAATTTTGATTTTTTTTATAATATAAAAACTTGAAATAATTGTTTTAAAAAATAACATCAACATTGGCAAACAGATTTATATTTAAAAAAAAAAAACACTAAGAAAAGATATAACTAAACATATGTTAAGTTTATTTGACTACATCTAAAGTGCCATCTACCTCTAATCAGCAATCAATTGTAATGTCTCTTCATTGGCTGATTTCCTCAACCGATCTGCAGCTTTTTCAACCTACAAAAAATGGGATATTTACAATAATCAACCAACTAGTTTTATAAAATGCCAAATTAAATTTGATATTTACTGTGGATTAATTACCTCCAAGTCCCAGTTTGTTCTGGCAGTGAGAATGATTAGAGTTATTGTTTGTAGAAGAACCCCAACTACCATCCCCCACCATATACCCTAACACAATAATGAAAAAAAAATTCCAAGGTTAAATAAATTTTTAAATAATTATAATGTCATATCAAAGTATATATTTAACTTAATAGTATTATCTTAAGATTTAAAAAAAATAATTTTTTTACTAGGTGTCAGATTGTATTTTGCTCCCTTTAATAAAAAAAATGAGCAATTTAATCTCTACACATTAGATCAAAGAGAAAAATGTTCCTTTCTGCTAAAAATTTCATTAATTTCTATTGTTAAAACTGGTATGTCTGATAAAATAACCAAACAATAGTATTAGTGTGCTACAGGGATCAATTTGAACAATAGAAATGGATAATTTTTTTAACAAAATGACCAATTTACTCTTTTTTCTAACGTATTGAGACTAATTTACTTTTTTTTTTTTGATAAAAATAAGAAAATATCTTAGTAATAATTCCTCCATAGCAGGAAAAATTTATTCTAGAAAATGTAGAAATAAGAATGAAGAGATCACTTACTTCTACTCCTAAGCCTAATTTGAATCCAAGAACACATCCAATTGGAAGACCAATAATGTAATATGTAGTGAGGTTGACATATGCTACTATATGTTGCCATCCACTCCCAATGGCCACTCCTGTGATTCATAAATAATATAAAATAAATAAGTTTAAATTCAAGGTGATTAATTTTATTTATAGATTAATTTAAAATGTTTTTAAATTTGATAAAAGTATTATGGAGGTCGTCGTAGTAAAAGTCGGATTGCATTATGTTTTCTCTACTTAAAAAATGTGCAAATTAGTTCATGTACGTTAGATTAAAGAGTAAAGTAGTCATTTTATTAAAAATTCAATTTATTTTTACTGTTAAAAACTGGTCTATGTACATCAGCATAAGGTACATGTGTAACTATTTGATTATTTTGTCAATCACGCCAGTTTTTAACAGTAAAAATTGATGAAATTTTTAACAGAAAAGACTAGTTTGCTCTTTGATTTAACGTAAATGACTAATTTATCTAATTTTTAACAAAGATAATAAAATATAATGTATCTCTTAACATAGAGGCCTCCGTGATACTTTCATTGAAAAAAATGTAATATGGTAAAGGAAAACATGTCATGGGCACCTGAGAGAATGGGCTGAATTCCATTCAAGAAAATGGAGATGGCAAGCAATGGAATCAAACTGGAACCAGCTTCTATAACTTCAGCGTCGCTTGAGAAAGCTTTGATTAATAGGGATCGACATATGATAACAATGGCAGTGAAAACTGTACTAATGAAAATGCTGGTAGCATTCACTACTATGACTGAAAATTTGGTCAGCTTGGGATGCCCTGCCCCTAGCTCATTACTCACTCGCACACTGTCAAAAGTCCAAAAATAATCAGCATTTTCAATGAAATAGTTGAAAATTTAATGGAAAATGTCACCTTCTATTAGTAAATTTTTTTATTTTTGGTCACCAGTTGATTAACGTAAAAGTAAAAATACCTAAAAATTTAAGATAGTTGAATGATAAAAAAAAAACAAAATTGAATAGCTGAGTGACTATCTTGTAATTTTTCATAACTAGGTGACCAAAAAAAATTTACTAATAGTCAGGTGACCATTTTGTAACTTCTCATAATTGGGTGACCAAAAAACAAATTCACTAATAGTTGGGTGACTACTAGTGTAGTTTATCCAGAACTTTTCGAGTAAATTACAATAGAGGTCTCCCAATTGTGGTTCTTTTTCTTGTTTGGCCACTCAATTATGAAAAGTTACACAATGATAACGCAATTATTCATTTTTTCTTTTTTTATCACCAGCTAACTAACGTAAAAAATAGAAACACTAAAAAATCTAAAATAATTTGGTGATCAAAAAAGACAAAATTAAATGATTAAGTGACCATTTCGTAGCTTTTCATAATTAAGTAATAAAAAGAAAAAAAAATCTATCGCTGAGTGAATATTAATGTAGTTTACCCAAAATTTTATTTAATTTAATAAGAAAAGTTGGTGTATGGACTGACCTGGCTGCTGCACTAAAGCCTAAAACAAAGTTGATATCCCAGTTCCAGTAGTTCATGCTGAAAATATGCAAGCATGGGAAAGATAAGAGATTCAGCAAATTAGTATTTCAACTTCACAATTCTTTTCATATTGAAATTGAAATTGAAATTTGATACTTTTTTCACGTTGGGCCTAACCTTTTAAGGTTTTCAAGGAAATATTAAGGATTAATTTGTAAAAGAAAATTTTAAGACCTGATGTGAAAACAATTGTTAAGTTTAAAACCAAATATGAATAAAAAGAATTCAAACCCCAACCGGCAATAGTTACCTGACCCAAAAAGTGATTTAATCATAATATTATGTATGTCATATAAATGTGCAATATTATATATAGCTTGTTTAAGGTTAAATCACTTTTTGGGCATGAATTTGGTAATTTTTTTTACATTAGGGCCTGAATTTTTTTTATGTCTAAGTTAAGTTTTGAACTTGACAATTGTTTTTAAATTGGGGCTTGAGCCTTTTTTTTTAATTCAAGTTAGGCCCTTAACTTTGCAATTGTTCTCACATTGGGTTTGAATCTTTTTTGTTCAACTAGTCGTAGAAAACCTTAAAACTTAAGCCGCAATGTGAGAACAATTGATAAGTTCAAGTCTTAATATGAGAATAATTGCTAAGTTTAGGGACTAATTTGAAAAAAAAAGTTTAAGCCCCAATATAAAACAGTTGCCTAAGTTTAGGGACTAATGTAAAAACAATCAACAAGTTTAGAGTCTTTCTTAAACTAAGAAAGAGCTAAAGACTCTAATATAAAAAAATTGTCAAATTAAGTCTCAAATAGATTTAACTCATAATATTAAAAATAATAATTTCAAAAATTGAGGCAGGTGGCGAAAGGAAGCATGCATTTAACAAAATTGCCTCCTGGTATTGCCAGTATCATCTTAAAAAGGAAAAAGAAAATCTTTATTCAAAGCCCACCAGTGGTAACTGGTAAGCAATTTGGATTTAATCATTCCCAAACAGAGGTAAACGTACCAAATAGAAATGGAGTCTAGTGCAATTGCTGCATTAGGAAGAAGACCAGATATAAGCACCAGTCCTTGGTTATACCATATCTCCAAGCTGCATTACCCAAAATCTACAAAGTTAGATAGGTAAAAGTATCAAAGAGGTTTTTGTATTACAAATCAAGTTGAATTTTAGCTTCTATATTCAAAAAATGAGTAAATTAATTTATATACTTTAGATCAAAGAGTAAATTGGTTCTTTTATTAAAAAACTCATCCATTTTTACTGTTAAAATTGGTCCCTATATGTACACATGGCAAGTCTGGTTATTTTTTCGGCCACACCAATTTTTAACAATACACAAAAGATGAATTTAAAAAAAAAAAGAACTAATATGTTGTTTGAACTAATATACAAAGATTAATTTATCTACTTTTTGAATATAGAGAACAATATGTAATCTAACTTCTAGTACAAACATGATACATTATTTTATGATTTGGAGGGGCAGAAACAACATACCAAAGCATAACAGCAGAAGCAGCAGTAATCTTGAAATAAGGCCAAATCCCTTTAAAAGCTTTAGAAGACAAACCAGTCCAAGTCTCTTTACAGGAAGGACTTAAAACAATGTAAAGTCCATTAAGAATAGTAAGAATCCACCATGAAAGACTTAATGTCAAAGATGCCCCAAGAAGACCATATCCCAATACATCAACGGCAAGCCAAGTAAGAAGAATGTGGAGCAAAAATACCCCAACGGAGATATAAGCCAAAGGATTCACTATGTTTTGAGCTTGAAGGAACCTTTGCATGGGGCAACTTATGGCGAATGCGTAAAGTTGAGGGATTAAACCACGGGCGAAAACTTGGCCTTGCTCTGCTATACTTGCCGATTGACCTATTGCTTGAAGGATGGTGTCCGAATACCAATAGAGGAATGTTAGGATAACTGAGGCTCCTATGTGTAATACAATTGCTCTTTGGCAAATGATCCCCATGGCTGCGTATTTCTTGGCACCGTATGCTTGGCCACACACGGTCTGTACCGCACTCGCCATGCCCAACTGGTTTTCATGCGTGGGGGGAAAACCAGAGTTATAAAACAAATTGGACCCACGATAAATTAATTAGTTAACTAAACAAAATTTTAATTTTTTAAATTAAAAAATAATTAATTACTTGTTGGCTTAACATCCAAGTGACAATTTATATGCATGCCACATAAGCAAAATTAACAAATGTTAATTTTTCTATTCATTTTGAAATGATTTGATAACAACACAAGTTTAAAAGATAAAAGAGAAATTTTTTTATCTAATTTAATTTAAATTGCATCGATATTTATTATAATAATACGAAAAATATAAATTCAAATCTAGTTAAAGCACGATATTAAAAACTAAAAGAAAAGTAAATCTTTAGAAAGGGTAAAAAGGAGAAGAGATAAACAAAATTACCATAATCCCATAAGCAAGACCTTGAATTCCAACACTAGCAATAGAAGCACCAGCCAATTCCAATGCACTCAGATGACCAGTGAACATTAAGGTGACAAAAGTGAGCATATAATTAAAAACAGAGACAACTATGGATGCCCCTGATAACAACCACAAAATCCTCGATTCCCACGCAACAAGCCTCACCCACCACCCTACTCCTCCGCCGCCGTCACCACTTTCAAACACCTCTTCGATCGCATCCGATGATAATTCTGATATTCGTAGCAATGGCCGCTGTTCCTCTGAACCCATGCTTTACTAACTTTCTAGTATCTACGTTAGGCAGTGACTTTTATTATTTAGTCTTTTGTAATATGTTGTCATTTATCAAGCAATATATATATATGGAATACATGGATTCTACTGTTTTTTTATTAGAGGGCATGTTTACCTAACAGTCATTGCCTTTGGCTAGGTGAGAATGACAGATTTTGTTCTTTGGCGCCTAGCGCTTACTTTGGGTATTTCTTTGTTTAGTTTGATAAGTTTGTAATTTCATAACTTAGATTTCGTCAAGATTTCATGATGTGATTAATATTTTTGAAACACGATTTAATAGTTGGTTAGACCGACTGAAAAGAGGACTGCCCGAGATACTGGTCCAAACAAAAGGGTTACATTGATTAAATCGAAAACTACTCAAAATTGATAAAAATTGAAAACTTGGACAAAAAACCAGTAATTAAACCGTTTATTTTTTAAAATTTTATAGAATTTTTAATTATTGTTGATCTAGCAGTTAAACCGATCAAACCAGTTGAATTGAGAATTAGTAGTCTAACTAGTTCAACTACTAATTCTAACATTAGAATACTGTATGTGACATTCTAAGATTATATCATGTCATCAACTGAAATTTTATATATATATTTTTAATTCAAGTGATGATGCGATACAATCTTATAGCACCACGTTATCAAATTTTTATAATTTTCAAGTTCAAAGACCAAAATAAATAAATAAAAAATACAAATATGAAAGTGAATATAATTATCAAATTTGGGGTAAATAATTATATTAAAAATGCAATTAAGATTGTCACTGTAATGCTTAGATGTATCTCTCAATTTGCGAAATCTAAACACTTATAGTTAGGCAACTAATTTTTCATCATATAGATTTTTTTAAAATTTTATTTCAAGAATTTAATTTAATTTAAGATAATATTAAAAGTAATTTTTTACATATCCAATAATAATACATCGCATCATATATATTTTTTAGTGTATATAAATAATATAATATATCAATAAATATTAAATTAACTCTTATTATTATTTTTAATTTTAAAATTAATAAAATTAATCTATTTTTTTTATAAAATTTTAAGACCCTAAATCTTAAATCTCTTTTATACTTTAAATCTTAATTTGATTATTTCCCTAAAATCATAAATATTAAAATCCTAAATTCTAATCCACCGTACCATAAATCATAAATCTAGAAAGAAAAACCCATAAATTACTTTTATTATTTTTAAATTTTATTTAATTTTTTACGTTAATTTTGTTTAATTAATCAATATTAATTAGGGCTAAAATATTATTAAGGAGAATTGATTTAATAAAATTTTTAGTATCTTATTAATATAATTTAAAATCTTATTTCAATTTCAAAGTCCGACATTCTTCTTGAGTTTACGAAAGAGGACCTAACGTTTATATCATATTGATTTTTTTGGGTAAATTTCATCATTAGTCACTAAACTATAAGTAAGTTTTTTGTTTTGGTCACTTAACTAACAAAAGTTATAATTTGGTCACTGAACTATTCAAAAATTTTCATTTAAGTCATTGGATTGTTAAAATCGATGCTATATGGCTTTTTTTGTTCGCATTACATGCACCAATATAAAGCTCTCTTTCCCATTCTCTTCTACAATTTAATTTTTTTCACGAAACAACTTTGGACATCACGAATTTACAAACTAAACTTTAAACAACTTTTTTTTTCCCGATCTCCAACAATGACCGTCAAATCAACTTTGATTTAAGGTATGTTCTTATACTCGTCGATCGATACTGATCCACCGCATCGGTTGTCGAATTGTTGTTTGAAACTCGTTAGCAAAACTTTAAAAAAAAAACTTAACAACCCAGTGACTTATAGTTCAGTTTTTTCTCCGATCTTTGATACTGACCGCCAGATCAACTTGAATTTAAGATATGTTTTTCAACTCGTTGATGAGTATTGATCCACCACATCGATCATCAAATCAACGCTTAGAGCTCGTTAGCAAAACTTTTTTTAAGAAAAAGTAAACTTAACATCTCAATAAGTTAAATAAAACTTTTCAAATAGTTTAGTGATCAAATTATAATTTTTACCCATTCTTTTTTATCTTTATTTCGAATTTCAAAGCGGTAGATTCTTTTTAAAACATTTATGCTTTATTATTATTATTATTAATATCATGTTTCTAAATCACCTAACTTTTCCACTTGTAATTTCTTATTGATGAAAAAGAAGACAATTGTGGCAGTGAAAAGCATGTAAATCCAATGGGAAGCCATTGACTTGTACTCCCTAATTTATTAATAGGGTGGTAGATATAATAAGCAACTATTCCCATGGAGTGGTAGATATAAGCAGCTGCTTATGAAGCAACTTTGTATGTATTGGTTTTGGGTAAAAAGTTGAGTTACCCATAAAAATGGTAATTTGGAAATTTGCTTTTACCCCATTATTTACTTCCAATTAGAAAACACCAATACCATTCAGGAATCTTACCTCACTGCTCATATCCAATTTTTACTTTGAAACCTGTGAATTACAGCTCCAACTAAACTTCCATGCCTTCACTCCTGATACCCTCACAAATTTCACTCAAAATTAACTTTTAATAATACATTAACTGTGAAATGGATGTTTAGATTCAACCAGGTAGAATTTCAAACTTAAAACTTTTTCGTGTTTTGATTGAAAAGTGTTTCTAAAAAATGTGATAGAAAAGTGTTGTAAAACTAAGTGTTCTTCGTTACTTTTGCTGTGAAAATTTATTGCTTTTGCAATAGGCCAGGTCAAAGTCAGAAAAAATTGTTTAGGAGACCGAAATTAAATTGTAATTTTTAAATAATTAAATTAAAATTTTAAAAATTTTAAAAATTTTAAAGGGTTAAAATTGAAGTTCGGGCACCTGTCAGCCTCGCCTCTGAAAATAGGCAAACGTTTTTCGACCGTACTAAATAACATACTCTAAATCCATGTAAAATATCCCCTTCTCTAAAAACCTAAGAAAGACAAAGCAAAAATGGTCCTAAACAAAAAAAACAAACCCAAAGTAAAATGGTTCCCTTTCACTTGGAGTCTTTTTGGTACTAAATTCGAGTAATTTTTAGTATTTTATTAATATAATTTGATTTCTGATTTTGTTGGCGATCACACCCTCACATATTTCATTTCAAAGTCCTACACTTTTTTAGTTTATTAAAGAAGACCTTACTTTTTCATCATATTGAATTTTTTTGGGTAAGTAAACTATGGATAAGTTTTTACTTTGGTGACTTAAATAACAAAAGTTATAGTTTGGTTATTGAACTATTTAAAAATTTTTATATAAGTCATTGGACTGTTAAAATCGATACTATATGGTTTTCTCTATTCATATTGCATGCACCAATAGAAAGCTCTCTTTTTCCTCTCTTTTACAATTTCTTTTTTTTATGAAATAACTTTAGACATCACGAATCTGTGAACCAAAATTCAAACAACTTTTTTCTCTGATTTTCAACAATGATCATCAAATTAACTTGGATCTAAAGTATGCTCGATGTGTATTGATTTACCATATCGATCACCGAATTGTTTCTTGAAGCTCGTCTGGTTACTTAAATGAAAACTTTTGAATAGTTCAATGACCAAATTGTAACTTTTTTTAGTTAAGTGACTAAAACTTACATATAATTTAGTGATTAATGATGTAATTTTTTTTAAACTTTATTTCGAATTTCAAAGTGGTACATTCTTTTTAAAACATTTATGCTTTTTGTTTTTTTAATTTCATGTTTCTAAATCACCTAACTTTCAGCTTGTAAATTCAATGGGAAGCCATTGAGTGCTGCACCCCAATTTATTAGCCCTTTGAATATTATTGCCTGGTAGATATAATAAGCAGCTAATCCCATTGAGTGGTAGATATAAGCAGCTTTGTATGTAAAATAATTACATCTTTGTCCCCTGCAAAAGATGATTTGGAAAATTATTTTCACTAGAATAGCTTTTGTCTCACTATAAAAATATCCCTAAATAAGTTATTTTTTTTTAGAGAAATCCAAACGTAATTTTTTGCAGAAATTGAAAATTTTAACTTTTTTCTAAATACATTTTTTTTCAATAACAGTTTTGAGAAACATTTTTAAACTAGGCCTCATACATTTGAAGAATCTCACCTCATTATTGATATTCAAACACCAATGCTTCAATGAGGTGAATTTTTACTTTGAAAGCTATAAAACACAGCTCCAATAGGATAATTAGATTAAATAAGATAGAATTTGAATTTAACATTTTTTAAATAAAATTTGAAATCAAAATGTAATTTAATTTGACTCATTTATATGTATAAATGTTAATTCTTCATTACTGTTGCGATTGAAAAGTACTTTTAAAAAAAATACATTTGAAAAATATTACAAAAGTCAAGTGTTTTTCGTTACTTTTGCGGGAGAAAAAATATGGAGAATGCACCTTAAATTGAGGTTGTCTGCTATGGTCCTAAGAATATAGGAAAGACACTACAGACACTAAAATCTTTCCATGATAAAGACATAATACCATTCCACATACCAGTTTGGAGTCTTTTGGTACTAAATTCAAATGAATACATATATTATCTATAATATAATAAAAAGTTTGATACAGAAGCAAAGCTAGAAAATTTTTCTAAGGGTTGAAATTAAATTGTAATTTTTATGATAATAAAAATGTAATTTTTAAAGGATTGAATCAAAATTTTATCATTTTTGAGGCAAAGTGTAATTTTACCTTTATTAATTTAAAATTTTAAAAGACTAAAATAAAAAAAATTTCTATTTTAAGGGAAGCTGAGGCCCCTACCAATGCCCTAGATTCGCCCTTAATACTGTTAGGTGATTTAATTAAAAATAAATAAACTTGGACTTTAGGAATTACAAAAGTTACTGCAGATACCATTACTTTTAAATATTCCATTTTCTTTTTTGTGAATTTAAGTTTATACATACATATAATATTTATATTTTAAAAGTTCTGATACTGTTAGGTGATTTGTTTTTGGAATTTTTATATATATTTTTTAATTTTAATTTTTTTAAGGTTTTTAAGATAATAATGTCTCAATAATATTATTATATGACACGTGGTAGTATATCTCAACTACTTTTTATTTTAATGTTCAAAGGATTGAATCGGGAAAAAATTAATAATGCTAAGGACTAAATTGAAAATGTATGATAACTTAGGGGTTAATGTAAGTCAAAAAAAACACTTTAAAAACCAATGTGGGAAAAATGGTATACTTCATTTTAAATAGTTTAATAAATGGGGATAATAGGTTTTACTTTTGAGTATAATAGATTCAAATATTTACATCTACTTTATTATTATAGATAGCAGATTCAGATATATCTATTCTATTTTAATGTTACAGATAATGGGTTTGAATTTGAATATCAGAAATTAAACTCAAACAGTTATACAAAATAGAAATAATTTTTTTTAAAGCTACAAAATAGTCACTAAATTGTTCAATTTTTTCTTTTTTGGTCACTAGCAACCTAATAATAGAAGCTTTTAAAATTGACATAATAACAACTTTAACTCTCAACATTTTTACATCGTATCAATCTAATCTTTATTCTAGAAAATCTAATCCTTACCATTTTTACATTGTATAATTTGGTATTTCTTACCGTTTTACTTTTCTTTGTGATCCTTCCACTTAAAAAGTAAAAAAAAAATTTATCAGATAAATTTAATTTGAAAATATACAAAAATAATGAAATCACCCAAAAAATCCAAGATAATATTTTCATCTTTTTTTTCTTTTTTAGAAAAATTAACCATCAATGTTGCTGAATTACCAAAAAATGTAAAATTAAGAAAAAAAGATTTTAGGTTGATTTTTTGTCATATTACCGGAATAAGTGGATCCAATTTTTTGTTTTTGTAATTTAGTCTTAATTTTTATTTTTTTATCACCAGTTGGACGCATTTTCATTCTCTCTTCAAAATTGACTTATTCTCTAATTTAATTTTTTTAACATTTTTAACTAATTCAGCCCCTCAATATCATAAAAGAAAAATAAACTAAAAAAAATTTAAATTACACAATTTATAAATATTAAAAATTAAAATTTTAAAATTAAATTAAATTAACATCAACTTTTAAATATTAAATATTAAAATTACTATTATATCAATTTTAAAAATACAACCATCACTAAATAACAAAAAAAAAAGAGAAGAAGATATTGAGGCGAATGAGTACACTGCTCACTGACATTGTTTTTTAGGTACTGAATTAAAAAAGCGAGTAGCCGCCGACGACTGGAAGATGGGACTGTTTACAGCAAAGGACAAGTGACCTTCGGATACTCAACAAATAATTCATTTGACTCCTGAATTTCAGTGTTTTGGCTTTGTAGCGCAATTTGCACGTTCAAAAAAAGTTTGAATTTATTACCATTTTAATAACAATAATATTTAAATGAAAATTTTAAATATTATATAATTATATTAAAAAATTATAATTAATTTATAAATTAAAATAAAATTTAAAATAATTAATTATAAATATAAAATATTTTTAATACAACTATAATAAATATTCAAAGTTAATAATTATTCAAATTTACAAATTTTGAATTTATAAAAAAAAGAGAGCATAAAAGCCTCTTTTAAATACATTTTTTTGTTAATTCGAGACATTTTGATGATAAGTAAATTGTTTAAATTACAAAATTGATCAAATTAGAAAAATGGGTGTCCAAATTTAAATAAACTTAGACATTCATTTGTGTTGGTTCATTCTCAAATGTTTTTAATGATTTTTAGTGTTTTAAATTTTAATAAAGGAAGAAATCTCAAAATTATACACGAACTTTGATTTAATGTGTAATTTGATAAATGAACTCTGATTTGATGCAATTATACATAAAACTTTGACTGTTGTTCAAATGCATACGTAAAATTTTAATTTGATTCAATTATACACATTTAAAGAAATTAATACATTAGTTTAATTTTATATTAGGTAAATATATTATTTGTGTATGCAATGTATAAACATATAACGATGGTATATTGATAATTGTGTTAATAATTTCTAAGAATTGGATCAAATCAAAATTTTATGAAAAAAATTGCATAAAACTAAAGTTCTTATATAAAATGCACATTAAACCAACGCTCATGTGTAGTTTTGAGATTTATCCCTTTAATATATGGTACGTGACATGCCACGTAAACATACATATTCAGGTGGCTTGCTACGTGTTAGCTTCTTATTGATTTCGTCAGCCACTTAAGTGTTCATTAACAATCAAATCGGCTAACGACGGTTTTCATTATCAGAAGGACACAGTTGAATTTTTTTATTATTGAGGACTCAATTGAATGCATTCTTTTAAGAGCTTGATTGATTTTTTTATTTGTTTTATCTAAAGGCTTCTTTTACCCTTAATTTTAAATATAATAAAATATTTTTCAATATTCAAAGTTTAATAATAAAAATAAAAATAAAAATTATTCACATGCCCAATTTAGTAATATAATAAATAATAACGAATATTTTTGTCTTCTAAAAGTTTTTCCTATCTCGTCCTTATATAAATAAATATATATTCTAGATAATAATTCAAATAAACAAATTTTATATACATATCATAACCATAAATATTAGATAAAAATAAACAAAAAATATTTCATACAAAATTCATATACATATTATATAATAATATTAATTATGTTTGCGATTCCAAGTGAGGGTTTTTGGTAGAAGAGGATTAAGGGTAAGTGTTGGTTACAAGCATGAAGAGTAAGTTGGATATCATTGGTTTGTGGACAATTTCTTCTAATGGATAAAAGTGATTTTTAATTTCCAATCCGATTTCATTAAGTACAAATCTAGTTTCGACTCACTTGGAACTGAAGTGTTTGAGTTCATTTTAGAATTTACGATTTGGACAAGTTTCAGCTGTGTGTTTTATTCAAATACTTTGTGTGATAGTGATAATCTTGATTAAGATATTTATATGATAAATTTAATATTAATATAACTATAACTTAATAGCAAAAATAACATGGCATGTAACATCATGGCATATTTGTTTATTATGATCTGTTCATATTGAAAATTCGAAATGTCATTTCTGTAAAGCATGGATTACTATGACTATCAATTTCTGATTTGTATACGATTGCATGTTTAGCATGATTTCTATTTTGATATTAAGGTTGCATGACATGCCACATTTCATGGGGTTGGGACTTTATGGTAAGGAGAAAGATTTGACAGATTAATAATCTACATTATTTGGTCGTTTAACCACACATTTGTTTTAGCAGCTTGACTGCGATTCTGGTGGCTTGACCAAATATATCTGTTCTGGCAGCTTGACTGCAACTCTGGTGGATTTGTCCACATATATCTTTTGGTGTGTCTTAGATGGATGAGTTCTGAGGAACTTATTTTGGTGTGTAGCGAAGATAGGTAGGAATTTTGTAGAAAAACAATATGTATATATGTTTTATAAAAATATTGCATTGTCATAATCATGCACATAAAAATCTGCACAAATTGATATTATATTTTCTGTGATATTTTTGTTCTATTTATTATAATTTCTATTAACAAACTTGATATAAGATTCACATTGAGCTTATTAGCTCATTACTTTAATTTTTTTAAAACTTTTCAGATAATACTCGTGGTTAGGACTTGGATGCAACATTTGGAGGAGATTCTCAAATCTGTTTAAATAAAATATTTAAAACTCTTTTGGATTTATTTTAGACTCTAGACTTTGGATTGTTTTAAATTTTTTAAACTGTGACATGAGAACTTTGATATGATAATTTCAATGCGTGCATAAACTTTGGATATCTAAATGCATTAATTACTAATTTTAGAACTTAAATTATTTTATCATTTTTAAATAAATCTAAAAAAAAAGATTTTAAAACTATTATTTAATCCGCTGCAAAATTTTAAAAATAAAATATTTGCAAAATAATGTTTTAAATTTTGTAATTCAAGTTTTCTTATCGAAATTAATAAAAGTATTAACTAGAAATATTTTAATAATTTACTTAAATTAAACATGTTTTATTAAGGGCTTTCATTAACAATATTTCTATAAAAAAAATATTAACAATGTTTTTCAGAAAGACAATTTAAACACATTTGATTTTCTTTTAATCAATGTGGCTTTCAAAATTTGACCATAATGTTTAGGCCGGGTTTTGGGTACATAAATTAAGGTAATCTCAACCACTTAAATTTAATTTAAGTGGATCTCGATAATCATGGGTGTATTAGTTTTAATTTCTAAAAAAGAACTGCAATAGGATTTTTAATAAAATTATTAAATAGGAACTTCTCTTATTATTATTATAATAAAGCATGTCAATCATAGTACCCATGTACAATTCTATTCGAAATTGTGGGGAGGTGGTCAAACCACAAGGACCTTACTAAGGAGGTCTCCAAACTTCCCAATCAATCCAATTTGAACTTTGATAAATTCTAATATTCCACCAAGTGGTCTTCTCTATTTTTCTCGAACTCCCAAATATTTGGAGAGTTTGATCCAAACTAAAATCACAAAGACAAAATATTCGAAAACACGATGGTGAATTTCAACAATCCCTTTCTTAAAAATTGGCAACACACTTTCTTAGATCCCAAATAATTATCTGTTTGAGTTGAATAAATAATAATAATCTCTCTCAAATCTAAGTGGTTGAGTCTTGAAAAAGAATTCAAAAATAAATGATTAAACTTATGCCCTTGTGCATAAGTGATCTAAGTGAGCATAAATGTAACATCCACAATATGCCTCAGAGCTGGGTACAGTGAGGTATTGAGTTAGGATTTAGTTGGAAATTCTTGAAATGTAATAAATAGAAATTTTGAGTATTAAATTAGAAAGTATTTAGATGCGATAGGAAATTAGAAAATACTCCTTAGGTGGGAAAATTTTAAATAGAACTATTGACTTAATTGAAAGAGTATAGAAATTGTTGTGGCTAAAGTAGGAAAACTAAAAAGTTAGGAGATACATAGTGGTGGTAGAAAGGAAAAGAGGAATAAGAAGAAAAATTACAGAAAGTTAAGTATGATTCATTGACCGTCTCTAGATGTACTAATGTTTAGAGTGTGAATATTGCAACCAAAATGTAAGCGTTAAGCGGTTTCTGCAAGTATACGTTTCAGGTTGTAATATAGTTTTACAATGAAGTACTCTAAAGATCGTACCCAAGAGAGGCGAGACTAAACTAATCCTAACTTCTATGCTAATAGGTCTAATTAGTAATTTAATTAAACTATATTACGATAATTCTTAAGGTGATGGAAAATAATAATTTATTAAAATACTGAAAGAACATAAAAACAATTAAGGAAAAAATTTTGTGGATTTTATTAAATCTAACGACAAAAGACTAACTCTCTTCAGTGCTCATAATTAACTTTTATTTCAGGTTTCATCCAATCAACTAGTCATTAACCTAGTAGGGCATCTCATCCTTCCAATAACCTATTGAGTTGGTAAGAACTACTTATCTCTAGACCTCACAGCCTAGACCAGACTGGTGTGAGGTTTTCACGGATAGGCAATACCAATTTTGGGTTCATTCCCACCTATATGACTTCCTAGGGTTTTAAGTTTTTCCTATCCCAATGATAAACCGTAATTTATACATATTTTTACCCCATGCTTAACACATTTTATGGATGATTTCTCCTTATAATTAGTGAATTCGATGCTCCTAATTCCTTATTTTGATGTTTTATACTTAGGCGAGCATAGGAGAGCGAAAGGAACGAGAAATGGGCCAAAAACGGAGAAAATGGGCCAACTTACGAAATCAACACGGCCTGGACCTCCTCACACGGGCAGACCATACGACCGTGTCAATTTGGTAGAACCAAAGCACGACTCACACGGGTATAATACATGCTCATGCCATTCTAATAGGCTCGAGCACGGCCTGAAGTAATCGCACACGGGCGTGTCACATGGGTTGTCCCTACCGAGCCCAAGTTTAGTCTAATTCGAAAAAGGCCAATTTTAAGGGTTCTTAGGCATTCCAAAGCCTATAAATACACCCTAGAGGAGGAGGAAAAGAGGAGACACAGAGAAAGAGGCAGGGAACTGCTTAAGGAAAACTGATTGATCCATCTCAGAAGCCGGATTCATCATCAAGATCGAAGATCTCCCATCAATTTCCCTTCAGGAGTTTTGGGGTTTCTTTATGTTTTGTATTCATTATTCCTCTGAGATGTTTTCCTTTTTAGTTATGAACTAAATCCCCTAAATACCTAAGGGGAATGAAACCTAAGACGAATCTTGTTATTATTTTCTGAATTGTATGATAAATATTTGACTTGTTCTTAATTATGTGTTCTTAATTCTTGTTTTGATATTTCAGGATATTGATTCAAGTTAAGCTCTTATTCAGAGGAGGAATAGACCCTGTCTAAGAGTACAATTGTCATAATTAAGCGGAGTTGATTGCGCACCTAGAGATAGGGTGACAAGATTTTGCCGGATTAAGGTGAAACCTAATAAGAGGATCCATAGATCGAGTTAATGCAACCCTAGGATGTTAATTAGAGAAAAGTCTCAATTATTCAATCTAGGGATTAGACGTTATTAGTCTTGAATAGGGATAATAACATAACTTAGGGATCTCTACAGAACAAGTTAAATGAATAAATCGTCCGATTCGGAGTCAGAATAACAAGTGAAGTCTAGGTGGATTCCTCCTTAGGTATTGTCTTAATTCAATCTTTTTCCAAAAGTAATCCCCCAATTCTATTTTCTTTGAATTCTTAGTTTAGTTAATTAGTTAGTTAAAACAAACCCCCTTATTCTTAGGCTAGATAATAAAAAGACAGTCATTACTAGTACTTTTAGTTCCTTTGGGTTCGACAATCCGGTCTTGCTAGAACTATACTACTGTTCGATAGCTACACTTGGCTACATCATGATAATAGTTAGTTTCAAGAACGATTAATTATAAATTTATAAAACTTATCACACGAATATGACGATCACCCAACCAGTTGATCCGCTAAGAAACCCTATATAGAAGCTAATTAATCCCACAGCCACTCATTAATCTCCCATTATCGGATTAGTTCCCCATGGATTTAGCAAACATCATAAACTTGATAACAAAACATAAATAGTAAGAATAGATTAATAAAAGAGTTTAGAAAAATCCTGATAGATATATTGATAATGTGCAAACAATAATCATTTGAAGAGTTTAATTAATCCACAATTTGAATTCCATGAAGAATAGAATAAAGTTAAACTCTAATTACGACTAAAATGAAACCTAAATTAAAAATGAAAATAAACTAAGTAGAAAACAAAAAATTAAACTTGGTAAAAAATTGTCCATAAACTAGGCAGAGCAATCCTATTTATAGGCTTAGGGTTGGTTGTCAGTCCTTGACCTAATTTGATTGGATATTTCTCGTTAAAAGTTGTTTTGTGGACAAAAACACTCTTGGCTCATTAATTGGCTTCATCATATTAGTGTCGCAACATTGATGGTAGTCTACTAGTCTTATGCATGTCTTCAAGGTTGTGTTGTGACACTGAAGGCATACTACTCCTTTTTTGAGTACTCTGTTCACTGTGTTGCGACATCGAAGCTCCGTGTTGCAACATCAATATTTCCTGTTAAAAGTTGTTGTGTAGATGAAAACACTCTTGGCTTATTAATTGACCTCATTACGTCAGTGTTGCAACATTGATAGCAGTCTACTAGTCTTAGGCATGTCTTCAAGGTTGTGCCTCGACACTAAAGGCAGACTACTCCTTTTGAGTACTTTGTTCACTGTGTTGCGATATTGAAGCTCTGTGTTGCAACATTACAGGTAGTCTATTATCACCGAGCCTCCGTATGGTGTCCTACACACTCACTGAATAGGTTAGTTTACCTTTAGTGTAACAGCCTTCTCGACGAAGTCTTCGTAATTGGTAAAATAAGGATAGGTATGAGTAAGCAAGGTGTTTTTCTTGTTTAAGTATAGAATTCTTTGTAATGCACCATTTGGAGTACTCTTTGTTTTTGGGTGAATTCTATGGTTTGATGGACTCTTTTGTTAAGTATCCACCCAACCTAGATGCTTTGGGCGAACTCGTTAAGTTTTCAACTATTTAGATTTTTTTATTATTTTAAGTATGGTAATTTGGTTAGTTAAGTTGAGATTTAGTTAGAACAGAACTAAACTACTATAGATGATAAGATATAAATTATGTTAAGTGCACTTAATCACGAGAATTAAGAATGTTAGTGGAGTTATCTGATTTTTCCTCCAATCCTTGCCTCTGTGCTTAAGTATATAAAGATAACGGTGGTCTTTCTAAAGACCTTTATGTTTTTTTCTTCTTCCTTGATTTTCTCTTAAACTCTTTGAAAACCCAAGTTCTGAAAACCTCTTCAATGTTAAGGTTCACAATATTCAACTAACTTATACATTAGTACCAGTTCACTAGTAATTATTAATGAACCTTAGGTTACTCTCTAAGTAATTTTTGTGTTTTTTGTTGCGTACATAGATGTTTGAGTGGTGTGTGAGGAAGGAAACTTTCTAATTCTGGACTATGTTTTATTGGTTCTTGCATGCATGATTAAATTTGATAGATTGATGATTTGATATCTTTAATTATCTTCATTTTAGCTTAAGAAGTTAACGAAGGTCCAAGTGATAAAGGCAAATGACCTACTTCTTATACTTGTGCTAGAGTTTCTGGTAAGTTTTTTCTTACTTCGATGTGTTGTAGTTTCCTTTATTATATAATTCGTATAAGGTAAGTATCCTCCTCTATAATGGATGAAAGATGTTGTGTGGTAATGGTTATCCAAAGTTATCAGTCTGAGTGAAGTTTGTTTGTGTTATGAAGTAAACGTCGTTCTTCATGCTTAAGCCACTACCATTTGCTTCTGATACGTATGATATGATATGATACGATATGATATGATATGATATGTGGTGATGGAGATGAGGAGATATGTTTGTGTAGCATCTGATAGGACAGCTATATTGCAAACTGGATTAATAGATCACGATAAAACATGTTATTCTAAATGAAAATAATATAAGGAGTTAAGGGGGAAAGTGCATGTGAATGAGACTGAATGATATGCATCTGATTCCAAATTTTGGGTGCGTGGCTGGCATAAAGATGGATTTGCCTGAGTTATATTAAATTGGCATACAATATACACCCGAGAAATAAGCAAGTTGGCGTATTGAATCTGTTTATGTCCTATATATGCCATTAAGCGTACTATGTGTATGTGTGTGAATCCTTCAGAAAGGTTCAAGTGTAATATTAATTATGTTATGTATGATTTCTCTTTGGAACTCACTAAGTTCATTTAAACTTACTTTGTTACTCTTTTTCATTCTTAGACTTGTTGACTGTAGAAAGGCTTTGTTAGAAAGACTATGTAACACCCCCAAACCCAGCCTAGACGTTATGGTCAAATTTGGCAATGTCATATGGCATGAGATTCTAAAACGAGTTTGTCGAGTTAAAACTGTTCCAGTTAATTAGCTTTTATCTTAATTAGAGTTAAAAATGTATGTTCTTCGTTATGTCTAAAATCGGATCTTTTTAGTGAAAGCTTTGGAAAACACTTATTTAGTAAAACCATTCGATCTTATTGAAAATCGAGTTTTACCATGCCTAGCAGTAATAAAATCATAAAACAATTTAAGAAGCCGAAATTTAAAGCCAAACAGTCCAAAGTCCAAAAGTTACATCAAAAACCCCAAATAAGTAATAAAATCTGAAAGTTAACGGAAAGCAGTCTAAAATTTACATGTGGCCACCGTCGAGTCCTCCACTGCACCGACTCGTCAAATTTGGGGATTACCTATATAGATTAGACAGAAAAGGGTGAGTTTTCACAAACTCAGTGTGTAACCCTCCACAGAAAGCATGCCTACAATTTAACATCAGAAATCAGTCATATACAGTCTAGGGACTGAGTCCATTACAGATTCCGTTTGGGCCTTAGCCCATTCAGATACATTCTCAGATATAAATTAGGGCCTTAGCCCATTTCAAATACAGTATGCGGTAACAGAAATCAGAATCCTACCTACCAGCCTCTACACACCGTGTGGGGTTAAAAACACCTACCCATCCCTACACAGCATGCTGTACCGAAATGCGGCACATAATAAAAATATTGCAGCTGAGCTGTAAGATAACAGGCTTAAGAGCCTTTCAGAACACTTCCTCCAAATATCATCAACCCAGCCAGATGCAATGCAACATGCAATAAATGTCATGCTATTATGCAAATAGCAGTCCATATATTCAAATCAATACTCAAGCTCTGTATAGAAATCAGACAGATAGATTACACATATAGGGGTCTAAGTAGTACTTACCGACCCTACAGTAGGTCCACAGTCAACTTAAGCGACCCGTGCAATCTTAGAAAACCTTTCAGAAAATGGCTCACACACCCATGTGGCCTACCCGTGTAGGCCCACACGCTCATGTGGCCCACATGGCACAAATTGGCCTTGGCCGTGTGGATCACACGACCTGGCCCAGAGTCTCACACGCCCGTGTGGACTACCCGCTTGGACCCACACTCCCGTGTGGCCCAAACGGCCCAATTTAGTCTTGCCCGTGCGTTGCACACGGCCTATCTGGACATCACACAGCCGTGTCATATGCGCACGGCCTGGCTCGTCGATCACACGGCCGTGTCCCTCAACACGACTTACCACATAGGTGACCACACGCCCGTGTGGCGTCGACAGTACGTGTTTTTGGCTTTTGCCAAATCTCGTTTTCTGCATTATCGTGTACACACCTCAATTCAATTTGCTGTAAAAACACTCCCGAGCACTCCCAGGCCTAAAATCGAGATATCCAATCATCAGTTTAATGGATTTACCAGCGAATTTGAATATCGAGATAGAATAGAGACTCGACTTACCACCACTGAAACACCCTCCGTTAACAATGCTGGACCAAAAGTTACGTAATTCACTGCCCAAAGCCTCCTCCTACGACATTATTTGCAAAAGAACACATTACTAGAATAATTGTTATAAAAATATGACCGAAAAAGAGGAGAGGACTTACCAACTCGCGTGAAAGCAACCAATGAAGCAGAGACAAGAGAAAAGAAAAGGTTTTGAGAAAAATCAAAAAAAGAAAGAGAATGGGAACTCAAAGAAATTTGGGCAGAGGAAAGGAAACAAGAGAAAAAGAGGAGAAAAGAAAAACGACATCAGAAGGTTTTGGAAGAAAAGAAAACAAAATTTGCAAATGCCAAAATCAAAAATAAATTTTTCGATAACCCCCGCTAACCATAATCCCTTAATTTTCTCCCCCACTTCCCCCTACATATCCACTACTCGGCATTTTAGTGCAGTTCAAACTCTTACATGGCACAAATAGTAAAAATAACTTCCTTGCACGCACAGGGATTTGAACTCAAAACCACCAGCATACCAACACACTACTTAACCACCAGACCAACATGCCCATTCTAATATATTTTCACAAATAAATGAATAAGAGCCTACTGAACAGAGGTAGGGCTTTATTCATAAAAATACCAAAATTTAACCCAAGTGAGGCTTAAACTTGGGACCTCCCACACACACCCAGAACACTTAACCACTGAAGCAAATACTCAATTGTGTCCTAAATAAATAGAACAAAAATAAATATTTTTGGGGCGTTACAGGCTACACCAGAGTGTTGCTATTATTGTAAGCTAACTGCTTTGTGTTTGTATCATGCATGATTTGTGGGGGTGGCACATAAGAGTATTTTGGAAATGATTTGTATAAAGAACTTTTGTTTTTGATAAGACTTTGTTTTATAATACTTCTATTTAATATCAATTACGTGGTTTTAAATTAATACATTTTGTTTAATGATATTATTATATATGCATTTATACACCAAAATGACTTGAATGTTATTTAAATTTTTTAAGATTTCATTTAAACGGAGTAAAGCAACAACTATCAAATGGTTTATATTTATAACTTAATAAAATTTCAAAAGCTTCCTTCAAAAATGCTTTGAAGTTAGTTTGATTTTAAGTAGTAACACACCATATGCGGATCTTATCATAGGGTCGGGTTTGGCGTGTTACATTTAAGCCTCTCTTGGCCCACACTATCATATAAATAGTCAAATTTCTCATTTTATTATCGACGAACTACAAATGAAAACTAAACAAAAAATAACTAAATTGCTTTCCTACGAGCTCGTTAAGTAGGGAAAATAGTTTAATCTACTACAACAACTTAAGATAGATCGATCGGCCTAGGCATTATGAAAGATGAAGAAGGATAAATTGATAATTAGCCAAGTATATTTTTTTTAGACATAATGATTAGGGGATAAAATGTAATGATGGATGACTAAAGCGCGTATTAGCATTTTTACCATTTTAATTAAAAATGGTGAGATATTTTAGTAGAATTGTGTAGAAAGTGAAGGAAAAGATGAAAAGTTGTCGTCTTTTTCAAGGATTGAAACCGTCACCCTCATTTGATGTTCATCAAGCTTTCATTTTATTTCGAAACAAGTCCTTCCACCATTGTTGAACTAAACTAAGCTCAAAACCTTCATTTTCTTTGGTATTTCTTTAGTAAAAACTATAAAAAAAGAGGCTAGTGAGCATCTTAGTTTCATGAGAGAACCTCCATAGATTTGTTAAAGGAGAGCAAAAGCAAGGGTTAGAGTTTTGGTTTTCAAGGAGTTAAGGTAAGAGATGATGAAATTATCATGCCATACATGTTTATTTTCATAAACTAGCATAGAAAAGTTATTTGATTTTTGTTTTAACTTGTAAGTGTTATATATTTGATATGAAATTGAAGAAAAAAGAAAATAAAAAAGAGGACCTAATTTAAGGAAAAGGAAAATAGAAGGCTAAGAAGTGAAAGAAGAAAAAAATATTTCATCTCAACTTTGTTGTAAGTTCTACAATGATTTTGATTTATTTTCTTTAAATGCTTATGTTGTAGTACATAAATTATTTAGGATAGAAATCTAAGTTAAATATATAGATATTAAATAAAGGGTTAACTTATGAAAACATGAAATATGTAAAGAAAAGTATAAGTGAAGAATATGAAATGGTGTTTTTGTTTGAATACTAAGTAATGATATTGAGAAAGAAATATATGTGTGAAAAAGGTATTATACATGTGACTTATTTATTAAGGACTCAATTGTGAAAAAAGGGAAAATGTGGGATATTTTTTGAGATATATATATTTACTCTGAGAAATTGTACTAATGTCACATCTCAAAAATCGGATTAGTAGAATCAAGTTTGTAAACCAAGAGTGGACACGCCTCGATTTTTAAGGTTATCTTTTTGCATTAGTTAAATAAAATGAGCTACTAGTTTGATGGTTAAGTGTTAGTAAATTTTTCCTTCAAACCTAAGTTTGAATCTCTTCCTCACATTATTTCTATTTTGTGCAATTTTGTTTCAAACCCTAACAAGTGTCACACCTTGTTTTAAAAATGAATGTTGTAAGAGTTCAAACAATAGTGAGTTCTGGCCTAGTGGTTCAGAAGTAGTGAAGCTATCCTAAAGACTCGGGTTTGATTCCCCTTTCTTGTATAATTTTTATTTATTGTATTTTTGCCTCAAAACCCTAGTGTGTCTTCCCTACCTACTAACCCTAGATATAAATGTTATTTTTTCTCCTCTCCGTTATCTTTTTCTCATTTTGTTAGCCTCATTGCCACCCCCTCTATAGTTTCTCCCTTTTCCTTATTGTTTCTCTAAATTTTCTCTAATTTCTTCTTTGTGTTGCCTCTAAACCCTAAATTTTTGCTAATGTGTCGCCCCATTATTCATCTTCTCCTATTGTTTTTCTTTTTTCTGCGCATCTCTTCTCCTATCTTTTTGGCCAAACTTTTGTTGCTGATTTTTCTGCCATTGTCGCAACCATTTTACCCACATTCCTTTCATTTTTGTTGCCAAAATCAGCCTCCTGTCTTGGCCAACTGAAGTGTTCATCCGTTTTTTGTTGATTCATTATTTCAGATATAGAAATCGAGAAGTGTAAGTTGTCTAGATTTGACATGATTTTGTTATTCTTTTCTTTTTTATTATAATGGTTGAATAGAGCATGTGTCATGGTCGAATCTTACTGTTCCCATCTTTTTGTATTTTGTTGATTGAAGGACCTGGTCCAAACCATACGGATCAGCAATAGCACTGGAAATCTGTTTGCAACTCCATTGTAAGCCAACATAAAGTAAGTATTAATTCCTAACTTCAGATCTAAAAAGTTGATTTTCTCTCTACTTTGGCTGAACCCTATAAGGGTGGTTAAGGGCTAGTTTTTAATGTTTGTTCTCTATTGGGTACAGATCTAAATTGGATCTAGTCAGATTTAAAGTGTTAAAGTTGCAATACAGCAATAGTGTTAAGTTTTCGCATTAATCAGGTGTGTGTCTTACCATTGGATGTTTTGATGATTATTAAAATTAACTATTATGCATGTTGATCAATTATTACATGTTGATTTATGCATGGCCGAATGGCCTTGTGTTGGATTAGGGATTGCCAATTAAGGTAAGTGCTAAAAGGGTAATAGTCGAATGTTTATAGGCGTTTATTGTGATTAAGTAAATATGTAAGTGCTAAAAGACTGATAATTGTTATTATAACAAAGTCAAAAAAATGATAAATATTTTCTCAGTTACCCTAGAGCTCGATGATATATCACTGTAATATATATCCTCTAGAATTTGAATTACCTATTTTGTCTGTCTATCTATTTGTATCACAGCTTTGTGAATTTTAAATACATACAAATCAACTAGCTTTCAAACGAATAATTTGTTCTAATCGAAATAAAAATAAGTCGTTTTCATTAGTTTAACAATAATAATCCTGATCGATTCTCCCTTTCTCAATGTCAAAGATAGTCCAAAAACAAAATCCATCAGCTTGCCTTCATATACCATCAAAAATTATAACAAGCCGTAACAACTTAGACAGGACTTGACATTCAACTTTGATATACTAGATATCTCAATACAAACTTTAAAGTTTCACATTTTATTCCCAGCTATCAATAACTTTGTCTCAAGTCATTTCACAGTTTGTCACACTTGTCTGAATCAAACAGACACTACAATAAGCCTCTTGTAAGATGTCTCATATAATCTCAGAATTGTTCAATACATAAATTTGATTTCAAAAATATAGACTATTATCACAATCCGTATTGTATTAGTGATCTGATTATTCTAAATTTATTCCAATTTAGCTAACAAATTCAAATATTTTCTTTGCATCACACAAATTCTCTAAAGAATTAATGGTTTAATTCTTATCTCTATACTAATCGAACGAGCATAATTCAAGGTTGCCTGAGTAAAACACTACTGTTGACAATGAATTTCTTCTAGAATGTAGACTAATTTTGAATTGAAGCTTCTGTCAATAGAGTTTTCAACTGGTTAGAACTTTCCTGATACTTCTTCTTATAATAAATCCGTCCTTAGCAATACATTTTCGAAAAATTCTTATTGAATCATTTTTTAAGATGTGGCTAAAATACTTGATTTATTAGTTAATCTGAAAAGCATAACCAAAACTCATAACGTCCGCAACAAATTCTGAATGTTGTTTACCCCACAACTACGTCTTTAACTCACAATTGATAGTAACCAGATCAGAGATATATCTTCAAGAACATTGGAACACATTGTAACACTTTTCAGCTGATCAAATACATCTTCAAAATAGAACAACGAATTAAACTCGTTTTTGTTTTTATCGTGACGTATTTAACCGTCAATAATCTCTACACAATCTCATCATCTCAACTTTCTTTTTCACGAACAGAAAAGTGCGCCTCAAGTTGATACACTCGGTCAAATTAAACCTTTGTCAATTAATTCTTGCAATTGAGCTTTTAGTTCTTTTAATCTGGTTGAAGTCATTCTATACAAAGCGATAACAATCGGAACTGTCCTGGACACTAATTCTAGAGCAAGCTCGACTTCTCATTCTTGTAGTAAACTCGACAATTTCTTTGGATAAACATCTATAAACTCGCAAACCATTGATAATTGATCAACTTTCATTTCAGATACTCTAGAATTAAAAATTTATGAGCTAAAAATACATTATAGCCTTTTCGGATCAATTTCTGTGATAATATCGCCGAAATCATATTTAAAACACAATCAAATTTAGTAGATTCAATAGAAACCAATACTCTATTCTGGCATTTCAAATCAATCTATTCTAACTACAATTCACTAAAACATCATGAAAAATCAGCTAATTTGTTCCTAAGATAACATCAAATTCAATAAAAAGGTAGTAACATCAAATCAACAAGAAAGTCATAACCTTAAATTTATCAGTGGGCATTGTTTGTAAACTAGATCAACTGTGACATTTTACTTAAAGATTCATTATTTTGATAACATAGTCAATTAGCTCAACTGGTAATCTATTTCTGTTTCCAACGTAATAAATATATACAAATGTGTCAACCAGAATCAATTAATGCATATACTATAACATCAAAGTTAAAAAAATACTAGTAATAACATCAAGGGCTAAGGTCTCCTCGTGTGCATGGATCGTTTAAGCTCTAACGGGAGCTTGAGCTTCAGACTGAATGAATATACCTTTGGTCTCATTTCTCCTGACTCCAATGGTACCACTATTTCCTAGTTGTCTGCCTTTAGTAGAAGTAGCAACAGGCTTTACATTATGATCTCTATTCAATTCAGCTCGACTTGGACAATCTTTCTTGAAGTGATTGGAAGATCAACAATTAAGGCAAGATCCGTCTTTCAATCTTTACACCCAAGAGTGATTTTGGCCACAATGGCTGCATTCAAATCTATTTACATTTCTAGCATTACCTGCACTGGTTACTAAAATCATCGGTGGTACCACATTACTCCATTTCATTCTATCTTTGACGTAAAACTCTGATGGCACTGAAAATGGCTACTCTGTTCTTTTATTTTCTTTGGTGAGGAAGTAGAAAACATTATGGATTCATTTCATTTATTGAAGTCTCAAACTTTTGTCTCACTTTGTTTCTTATAATAAAAAAATTCTTCCATTTTCCAAGCTCGATCAAATAAAATTATGAACTCATAGGATTTCATTACACTCACAAGCATTTTAATCTCATTATTTAATACATATTTTAAATGAATACACAATTCATTTTCAATTGGCTTCATCTTATGAGCATATTTACTGAGCTGAACACAATTCACTTTTCTTCTTATCAATATTTTATTTGCTAACGTATTTCTTTCGAAATTCAATTTAGAAGAAATCCAGTTAACCTGTTCTTTCAATACCATAGTAGTTAAAGTAGATTACCAGTGAAAAACCTCCTTTTATAACAGTGACACGATACATCTCAAATAATCTTTGGAAAAGTGCAATATTTTATCCAGATCTTTTTGTCAAGTCTAGCCGAAACATCACCCACTTTATCGCTAAACTCTTCAACTCCACATAATCGGACTTTATCAATAAACTTGTGAATATTCTATCGTATAGGGTTATAAGGATAAGAGGGTAGAGGTCGTTGAGCCACGAAATTGACTTTCATATATACGTTAAACATATCACTCATCATACTAAGAAAAATACTAGGAAACCTCATCTTTAGACTTAAGAAATTTGGGCATATTATGAATAGCCCCTTAATCGGTGGCTGGAACATAAATCTCAGCTTCATCAGAATTAGCTCGGTTGGATGACACATTTTGTCTATGTGAAAAATAGAACCAATTGCGTCAGGAGACAACAAACTATCTCAGATTATAAAATGGCATGTATTTCTAGACTCTAAACATGCTATGTCTAGTTCGAGAGTCGACTAAACCGTAGCTTTGATACCACTAAATATAACAACCCTAACCCATCTCCATTGCCAAATGAGGGTTATAGAGTATTACAACACATCACATCAATTAGCATCAAAGACATGGTCATATGACATATCACATCAATTAACATCTATTTTAAAGACAGGGGTTATACGGCTGTGTAGGTAGGCCGTGTGATAGAGCCTAGGCTGTGTGGCTGAAAAATATTGTCATGTCTCAGACCGTGTACAATTCATAATAGGATCACATGGTCGCGTTGTAGGCCATGTATTGGACCGTGTAACTCTCTGTTTAAGATACACGCCCTTGCAAAGAGACCGTGTGTGGCATACAACCGTGTGACAGCCCTTGTCCCAAGCCGTGTGCCCTAAAAATACCTTCAAAAATTAGTTTACCAAATCGTGCTTACTTGAGACACAAGCATGCCATTTACCAGCAAGTAAACCTACTTAAAACACACCTAGACAAACCCGAAACATGCCAAAACACATACGTAAACATTCAATCATAATGCCTAATCAATGTACCATCATTGGTACCACAAATTAAACACCCAAATCAATTCAAATTCAATGTTACATGTTCATACCTTAAACACCTATATCAAACATTTCAATTAACCATTGCTTTTACATCCCATTCTACCATAAGATATCTACTTCCAAGAGGTATAAGCAAGCAACCAAAACACATAACGTAGACATTTATAATCATCAACAAAATTGCCAAAACATCTACCAAAATGATGGATAAATAGTGTGTATATGTTCTGACTAGGTTCCAACTAATCGAGCTTTCCAATGATCTACAAGAAAAGAAAACAACTAACTTAAGCAACTAATGTTTAGTAAGCTTGTACAAATCGTAAACGTAAACTTACCAAATAGGCTTAATTTATATAATTCATACATAAATCCATTAACATGCTCAAGAGATTGTTCTTTACCTATTACAACACCAACCTCACAAGTTAGTGAGTTAAATAATGAAACAGTAAAATTCATCCATATCAGGAAACATATACCTGGAGCATATCCATAAACATCACATTCGTCTCATCTCTAATATGTAATATTCCTACTTTCAAAGTGTGCTTTCATATATACGTTTAAGTATATTATTAAGTTTAAGCCAACACTTTCCATTTCATCTATTATGATCTCATAACATTTCATATTTTTAAGTTCATTCGTTTAAGTCTTTATTACCCGTTGAACCAAATGAAACAATGTTAGATACATGGGAACCATGCTCACACAAAGTGTGCTTGTATTTGTAACTGTAATCATATCTGTAACACCCCTAACCCCTATCCATCGCCGAAATAGGGGCACAAAGCATTACCGGAGTTTACAGATCAATTACAAAAAAATTCATATAATTTACTATTCATATCCGAATTCAATCATATCATCTTTTAATTGGGTCCTCAAGGCCTAAAATACACGTTAGAATCAAATTGGGACTAAGCCGAAAACTTAGAAAGTTTTTCACAAAATTTCAAAAAAAATTTAGGTGCAGGAGACACACACCCGTGTGGTCAAGCCGTATGGCTTACATGGCCAGTTGACACTTCCGTGTCTTAGGCCATGTGGGCATTTGATGTGAGGCACATGGCCGTGTCCCAGCCCATGTCCAAATTAGGGCAGCTACTGACTTGGGTCACACGACCAACCACACGCCTGTGTGCTAGGCCATGTGGACAATTAAATTTTCAAAAATAGGTGCAGGATTCACACGGCCGAGGCACACCCATGTCTCTACCTATGTGACAAATTCTGAGCATTCTGTTTCTCAATTTTTAAGATGCAGGGGACGCACAGCCAAACCACACGCTTGTGCACATAGCCGTGTGTCACACACAGCTGAGACACACACACCTATGTCTACCCGTGTGGACGAAAATAGGCCATTTTCATAACCACTTTCCTTACCCAAATTGTCTTCAGCTTACATCAATACTTACATACATATACCAACCAATTTAAGACATTAAAACCAAGCCAATATTAACATTATATAAGATATATCACCACATGTATTCAAACTTACCTTTTGTAAGAAATATATATATTCACTAAACATACCATCATTAGCCATTCCAATGGCTAAATTACAAACAACCATTTATATGCCAACATTGTCCAAGTTAGCCTATACATGCCATTATATCAAAATAAGTTTTCTATTTATATCAAAACCAGCTGAAGGATAGTATGATGGTGCTCCGACCTGTTCCAACCTTTACGAGCTTTCGAGCACCATAAAACAGAGAAAAGAAAGCCGAGTAAGCATTTCAAATGCTTAGTAAGTTCGTATAACAGGAAATTAACTTACCAATCATATTCATTTAAAGTAAGCATACAAACATGCATCCAAAACTATGTGGCCAATTGCCTAGGCACATGCTCTCATCAAACAAGTTAGTCACGAAATTTATATGATTATCAAGAAAACAGAGATGAGCTCATCATACATCCATTTCCAGGTATTTCAGGGATATTCAAGATATAATTTATTTAATTCTCATATTTTCTCATAACAAGAGTTTTGTCCGTTGAATCATTGAAATATCAATAGATACCTAGGTAGTACACATAAGATGCACTTATCATTTATCCGTCAATTCTTATATGACGGCACTCCTTAGAGCACATAATCGGGAAGCACACTCTCGAGCCTTGTCACAGGAAGCTCATACAGAGCCATTTAGGGAAACTCACAAAGAGCCTATCGGGAAGCTTATCCGAGCTTTCTAACGAGAAGCTCATAAGAGCCATAATCAGAAAGTTCACAAAGAACCATATCGAGAAGCTCACGAAAAGCCTATCAGGAAGCTCACAAAGAGCCATGTAACGGGAAACTCTAGATAGCCATATATCAGGAAGTTCAAGCGAGCACTGTTGGGAAGCTCACAAAGAGCCAATTTAAGAGGAAGCTCATGAAGAGCCTATAATCAGGGTGTTCATAAGAGCTAAGGTGTGTCCAGAACAAATGTAGGATCACAACCTATCGGGACGCTCCGAAGAGTTGTAACGGAAAGCTCGCAAGAACCATATACAGGAAGCTCGAGAGGGCTAATAACGGGATGCTCTTTTGAGCAATGGTTTGTCCACAACATATGCAGGACTACAACTAATACAGGAAACTTGCATCTATTGATTTTCATTTAACCTAACAGGACTTAACACTTGCCGAGCATTATCAAATATTCAATCAATTTCATATACATAGCAATATTATAATTCACATATACAACATTTAATTTAAACATATAAATGTACATAATTTAGTTACACGAACTTACCTCGATACTTGTTCGTATAAGAGAATTTACTACTCCGAAACTTTTTCTTTTCCTCGACCTAACTTAGTATTAGGTCTTTTCAGATCTATATAAATGAATTTAACATCAATTTAATCCATTTCATATTCAATTTAATTCAATTCACATCTTAGGTAAAATTACCATTTTGCCTCTATACCTTCCACAAATGACGATTTCGTCCCTAGGCTCAGAAAATGAAATTCATGCAATTTAATCCTTATTCCAAGACTAACTGATTTTTACATATAACATTACAGCATATATATTTCATAAAAATCAGAAAATTTCCATGAATTTTACATCTTTACAATTTCCCTAAATCACAATTTCATGAAAATTCACTTTACAAAAGTTGTTTATCTATCAACAACCTTTTATTTTCTACCATAAGTTTCAAAATTTCAGCATATTCATCCGTAGAAAAATTTTAATACTTTGATAACTTTACAAATTGATCCCCAAAATAGCTAGATTAGGTTATTCCAATCTCAAAAATATAAAAATTACTAAAAATGGGACATGATTACTTACCTAATTAAGCTTGCTTGATTTTCTTTCTCTTTACTAGGGTTTTTTTTATAGAATTTTAGGAAGAAGATGATATAAAATGATGATATTTGATATTTATTTTATTTATCATCTTTTATTTGTTTCAATTTCCAATTTAGTCCTTTTCTTTTTCTAATTTTCCATGGATGAATCATCAAAAATATCTACTAAATTTTCTTAATGGTCTAATTACCATATAAGGACCTCAAATTTTGAATTCCATAGCTATTTGATACTTATAGCTACTAGAACTCAACTTTTTCATTTTATGCAATTTGGTCCTTTCCATAATTAAACATGAAATTGATAAAATTTTCTTATCAAAATTTTTATACGTCTTTCCTGTCGTGATGCAGACTATGCAATAATTTTAAAATAAATTTTCTTACTAACTCGGATTTGTAGTACCGAAACTACTGTTCTGATTTCATTGAAAACGGGCTGCTATAGTATCTGTAATGCTCACACGAGCTGTGAAATGGGCCTGCTCACACGAGTTGTGGGTCAAAATGTTAAGCTACATGATGCTGCTCACACGAGCTGTGGAGAATCTGCAACAAATATAGGACCTCAGCCATGGTAGGACATCCAAAACCAGCACCCGAAACTGTATAACCCCTAATGACATATCATTTGTATCCTAGGTATTCACAAGGTTCAAATGGGACACATTGTATATCCTTTAATTCCTTTTTCGATATAGCATTTCATTTACATATTCATGAAATTTACATTTTCTACAGTTCGTCAATTGATCACTTTAACCATTTAATCTCATTAAGCATAAAACACATAATAATCATTTAAGATATAACCAACTTAAGTATTCATTAACATTTAAACAAATCTAAAGTAATGAATTAACCATTATATGAACTTACCTATACAAAAACGATTACTAACACTAACCATCATTACTCTGCTACTTTGGCTTTTCCGCGATTTGAGTCCGACTTGTTCTTTTCTTGATCTATATGGTAATTTCATTCAATTAATAAAATTCCATCACTTAAATAAGCATTTTTATAAAATTAAATCATTCCATCATCATTTTAAAAATTACCCCAATATTTTATTATTTATGCAATTTAGTCCTTAAACCCGAAACTCACAAATTAACCACAAATAAAGAAAACTAATGCTAGCTGATTTTTACCTAGTCCCTACTCAGTCCACTTTTATCAAAATTTCACTAAAATTCCATGAATTTTTCCTATTTTAACATTTTAATCCTTTAACATTAAAATTACTAAAAATCACTTTAGAAAATACTCCTATTTAGCTATCAAACTTATAAATCTATCATCAAAATTCAAAAAAATTACAAATTAAAAAATGATAAGTTTTAAAATCTTTTAAAATTTTGAAATAAAAAATACGAGTTAGTTAGACCTAGCTGCAATGATCTCAAAATTATACAAATTATTAAAAACGGGCTTGAAAAAGTTACCATGCATGAACCGTAACTTGGCTGAACCTTAAGCATTTAAAAATAGAGTTAAATGGCTTTCTTTCTTTTAGTTTCGATCAAAGAAGAAAGATGATCGCATTTTACATTTGTTTTTTTTCTTAAACCAATTATTAAATTACACAATTAACCTTAATTAACAACTAAATAATACACCCATGCATGGGAAAACCGTCCACTATCTTCAAGTATGGTTTAATTTCCATTTAAATACTTCCAATTATACTTTTACAGACAATTAGCCCTTTTAAATTAATAGCGATTGACTTTTACAAATTTTACGATTTAATCCTTTTTAATTAATTAACTATTTAAACATTAAAATTTCTGAACATATAACCACTTCGTAAATATTTAATAGCTCAGTTTATAGAAACGAGATCCCGATACCTCATTTTCTAAAACCACTTGGCTTTAGGACATACCACTTGAACCTAAACATTCGTTCAATTAACAAAAATAATTTAATCAAATTTCAACGTAATTCTATATTTGACTTGTAAATATTAAATAATAATATTTATGGACTAACTTGTCAGATTTGTGGCCTCGAAATCACCATTTTCGACACCATTAAAAAATGGACTGTTAGATCATGGGTTTGGGATTTATGGGTGATGAAGGAGTTCTGTGGCGTACTGACAATTTATCCTCATTTTTGTTTAGCTATATATCTGCACCTCGGAGTATTGTTGGAATACCGTCAACTTATCGCATCTTTCTGATAGCTTGTCTGTAAATTATTGGCAGTTTTAACTACACACTGATACTGGTGGTTTAACCACATCAAGTTTCGACTTTTACTACTTTGGTGTTCGGATGACGAGTTTTGGGAAATCATGGTGTGTAACAGATGGATGGGTAGGATTTTTGCACTGTTTCATGTGAGCATGCCATATACAAAAATTTGTAATGCCATGATTAATCATATGATTTTTTATAATTGTTGTGTGCTTCATTGACTTATTGTATGCATATACAATGCTTATTTTAGTTTACAGTCTCACTGAGCTTTTTAAGTTTTCCCCCTAGTTTACTTCTTACAGATAACCCTCAAGATTAAGATCAGATTCGACATGTGTAGTTCTTGTCTCAGATTTTTAGTTAATAAAGTATTATAAAATTTACTTTATTTAATTTGGTTTTTTATTTTTGGGACTATAATTTTTTTTAGTTCTATAGCATGGTTTTTTTTTGCATGCATGGTATTTTGGATAAAATTGAGCAAATTAATAATTGGTTTAATATAACCTAAAACACAGATTTTCTTAAAAAAATTAAAGGCATCACATTTATCCATTGTGTATTAATAAAATGAAGGTTTTAAAAGGTTTTACTAACGGAATCGATTGAGTTTTTTTTTTCAAATGAAACGACTTTCTAATAAGTTGGACTTAAATCATAGATGACCTAAAAATCCAATATTTTTAATAAACCCGAGGCAATCACACTAAGTTTTCTAAGTTGTTCAAAGTAGTGGTTTTTAAATTGGACGGATTTACTTGGCCATTTCGATGGCTAATGTAGCCTTTAGAATTCAATCATAACGTTTAGGTCGGGTTTGGGACGTGACATTTAAATTTGGTTTTAATGTCCAAGTAGACAAAATTAGAACTACTAGGATATTAGTGGTATGGTATTAAGGGACCTCAGTGTGCTATCCGATTATTAGCACAATAGTGCTCTCTATTTAGCACATTCGTGCTCTTTGTATAGCATCTCAGTGCTCTCTACTCATTAGTGCATAATAATGCACCTTTGTATTGTTTTTGCATATCCAATATGTTCTATAAAACTCTATTATGTGCCAAGGATATGAAATGTGAACAAAATGAATCATTAAAGTGTTGTGGTAAGTTTAGTAACTATCAAAGGTAATTTAAATTTTGTTCAAGTAAGGTGAAAGGTATAATTGTAGAAATTTGCTTATGTGTAAATATGTTTTAAATTTAATAAGTTTAAATATTATGTTATGATTTATTTACCTATTTATTACCTTGTAATGCTTACCAAGTCTTCATCGGCTTAACACGTTTATTTCAACGCGTAGGTACTATTAGACTTGAAGAGTTAGAGTCAAGCTAGGAGATCTCTGATCTCATCACATCTTCAAGAACTACAAGGGTAGGTACTATATTTTGGGGTAAAATGGCATGTACATTAGTAGACCAAATGTGTTCCCAAGTGGTAGCGACTAAAAGGCAAACTATTAAAACTTTATCTATTTTGGTATTTTAATTGAATTATTTTGGTCATATATGAAATAAATTATTGAAAATTTTATGTATGCATACAATTATGGTTTGATAATGTGATAATTGTTATCGAATTTGAGTTATTTTAAGCAGTTTTAATGAAACCAATGTACTGTAGGGGGTATTTAGAAAATTTATAAACTAATGTTTACCAAAATTTACCCAAGTTATCGATACCAAAGGGACAGGTATCAATACCTAAGCCTTGAAATTGGAAGTTTTCAAAACAAAATGTGATGTCAGTATCGATTTTACATTTGGTATCGATTTTAAAGGTAAGGTATCGATACCTAGGCCCAAGGTATCGATATCTTCATAAAAAACTTGAAATTTTGGAGGTCTAAATTGTTATTTTGGTATCAATACTGTGCAGGGGTATAGATACCTTTCAGAAGGTATTAATACCTTGTGTTTAAGTATTGATACTTGTCCCCTATTTTGAGTAAAAATTATATTTCTAAATGTAATCACTTAACTAATAATGACCCCCAACTGTTTTTAGTAATAATTATTAGGTTAAATAAGTTAAAATACTATGGGTAAATGTTCAAATTACATAGCGCCTAGCCATGTACGCTTTGACACCAAATGTAATAGTCTTATATCGGGTCCCTACAATCAGACCAAGTATAAGAGTGTTACAATAAAACTTATATGAGCGAAAAACTCAAGACAGATAAGGAAAAATGTGAATTAGGAAAATCTTGAAGTACTTTCTAAGCTCTTTGAGCTTAACACGTTAATTGTTTGAACAAGTAGGTAAAATGGCCTTGTCTAAGAAGTTTCAAGTATTGACTTAGGAGCATCGCACCATAGTTTGAGGTTGAATTGTTTAATTTTAGAGGTTTTATGTAGGTAAGATATTAGCATGTACATAGAGACGTAGATTGGTATTAGCATTTGTAAAGTTAAGGTGTCTCCTTAATGAAATGGATTATTCATTAGATTTGAATGTGTTTATGAGTTGTATTTTGTACTTGAATGTGCATGAACTTGAATTTGCATGCTTTGTGATTTTTCTTGTTGTAAGGTGAATTAAATGTGTTTGAGGTGTTTTAAGCTTGAAATTTTGGTCCTCTACATCTACGTTTTAGTGTCACGGGGCTAGGAACTACGCCCATGACATTAGAACCTTGATTTTGTGTATTGAAACTTTACAAGTTAGTGATCAAAATTTGGCCCTAGGGGCCTAGGTTTTGAAATATTGACCTTATGTATTAGAACTTCGCTGGTGTAACACACCAAACCTGATCACTTAGAAGGACCCAAGTATGACGTGTCACTACTTAGAAATCATCCTTATTTAAAATTGTTCTAGCGAAAACTTTGTATAATTTGCAAAGTTTGAATTAAACCTTTAATAAAATACTAAAATATAGTATAATTCAAATAGCGTATAAGATTCAATAAGGTAATTTCATTATTTGAAATATAACATTATGAAACCAATCCAAAACTTAGATGAAATTTCATTAAAGCATTGTTTGTCAATCATAAATTTTAGTCACAATTTCATCTCAAAATACAACTAGACATCACCCCTATATGTCATGCATAGTACAAATAAACAGATGTCTCACAGCAAAGATGTCCTCTAGCGTAGCCCTTCAGACAGTCTTCCTTGAAAAGTAGGCCTGAGAAGGAAAGGGTAATAGGTAAGTTCAAAAGAACTTAGTGAGTTCTAGGGAAATCTTAAGTAAAAATATGAATAACACTGTTTAATCTTGTAAAGGAATCACTTATAACTATAGAGTACATCCACTGGCATATACAGAACTCAGGCGGACTCAATACGCCAATGGCATGTCACATGGGCAAATTCTATACGCCAACACAACCATAACATAGATATTCTCATGCCAGCCACATACCTAGAATTCAAAGTTAGGTTCATATCAGATGCTTTCGTTTCATTCATATGCATTCTCTCCTTATAACCCCCAATTTCAAAATCATTTAATAGCATGTTTAATTGGGTTACGCCAATCCAATTTGCAATATATATCTGTCCTACCAACGGCTACACAAACATTTTTTTAACTTCATTTTCGTAAATCAGCTCATATCATATCATTCATATCAAAAGCATATGGTAGAGGCTTAACATGAAAATGGCCCATACTTTTTATCCCAAACATACATAACTCGGACTAATGACTCTGGAAAAACAACCATTATTCACACACACACACTAATTATCATTTACAGAGTAAGAATCTTACCTTAAAATATTCTAAAGTGTGAAAAATAAAATAAAATAAAAAATAAAATAAAGAACACACAAATTTTACGTGGAAACCCTTTCGGGAAAAACCACGGGCAGAGGAGAAGAAAATTCACTGTGTAGAGGAATAGACTATGTCTATTTATAGACTTGTAAAGCCATATTCTAGTAGGATTGAAACACCTTATCCTAATCAATATAAAATAGGTAGAGTTTAATAAGGTTTAAAAAACCTTATTCTAAAATAAAATAAAAGAAGTCTAGTTCTATATGGATTTTATTTTTATTTTATTTTCCATCGTATTTTATTTAATTAAGAATTCGGGTCACTTAATTCTAACAATCTCCACCTTAACACAAATTCTCAATGAACAAGTTCTTCATCGCGAACTTTTAATGAACAAGTTCTCCACCTCTTCCATAAAACCCCTTAAGTGTTTAACTTCAACAATGAACACCAACCAAGTGTAAGCAATGCTCAAACTAGGTTATAGGAAGTAACTTAGTTGTCATATCTGCAGGATTTTCATGAGTACTAATTTTGCTCACAACAATATCACCACGAGCAATAATATCACGAACAAAATGATACCGAACATCAATATGTTTTGTTCTCTCATGAAACATTTGATCTTTTGTAAGGAAGATGACACTCTGACTGTCACAAAATACTGTACTGATTTGAAGGTCTTCATTAAGTTCACTAAATAGTCCCTTCAACCAAATAGCTTCTTTACAAGCCTCAGTAATCGCCATGTACTCAGCTTCAGTGGTAGACAAAGCGACTATAGTTTGCAAAGTGGCTTTCCAACTAATTGCACAACGTCCGATTGTAAAGACGTAACCTGTGAGAGATCTTCTTCTATCAAGGTCTCCAGCAAAATCAGCATCAACATACCCTATGACTCCATCTTTAGTTCTTCCAAACTGTAAGCAAACATCAGTAGTGCCTCGTAAGTATCTTAAAATCCACTAAACTACTTTCCAATGTTCTTTACCAGGATTTACCATGTATCTACTAATTGCACTGACTGCATATCATAAATCTGGACGTGAACAAACCATAGCATACATGAGAGATCCCACTGCACTAGAGTATGGAACATGTGACATGTACTCAATCTCATCATCTAATTGTGGAGACAAAGCCAATGAAAGTCTGAACATGTGACTTGTTTTTCTATTTCTGAGAATCTTCATACCAAGTATCTTCTTTGCTGGTCCTAAATCTTTCATCTCAAATTCTTCAATTAGTTGGGCTTTAACCTTTCTTATCTCTCCTTTATCTTTTGCTACTATCAACATGTCATCAACATAAAGAAGTAGATACACAAAAGAACCATCACTGTTTTTCTTAAAGTAAACACAATTGTCTAAACTACTTCTTTTGAAATCATGAGAAGTAAAGGAATCAAACCTCTTGTACCATTATCTTGGCGACTGTTTCAAACCGTAAAGGGACTTTCTCAGCAAGCAAACATAGTCCTCTTTTTCTGAGACTATAAAACCCTCTGCTGCTGCATGTAAATATCATCCTCAAGTTCTCCATGCAGAAATGAAGTTTTTACATCTAACTGCTCAAGCTCCAAATCATGCATGGCCACAATACCAAGCAAAGCTCGAATCGAACTATGCTTAACAACTGGAGAGAACACATCTGTAAAGTCCACTCCTGGAATTTGACTGTAACCCTTTGCAATAGGCCTTGCTTTATATCTGGGTTCTTCAACTCCTGATGTCCCTTCTTTCTTTTTAAACACCCATTTACAACGAACAACCTTTTTACCTTTAGGAAGTTTCACAAGGTCCCATGTTCTATTTTTTTGGAGTGATTCCATCTCTTCTTGCATAGCAAACATCCACTTTTCTGAGTCTTCACAGCTAACTGCCTCAGAATAATTAGATGGCTCTTGATTCGCATCTATATCTTCAGCCATATTTAAAGCATAAGTAACTAGATCAGCCTCGGCATACTTCTTTGGAGGTTTAATTTCTCTCTTGGTTCTATTTTTGGTGATAGAGTATTGTGGTGAAGAAGCAACTCTATTCTCAATTTTTGTTCTGGCTTGAGGAGTTGACTCTGTATTAATCTGATGCTCCACCAACTTTTGATTTTCTTTATTGGAAGAGTCTTTAAGAGATAAGTTAGGTAGCATAGCAGTTTCATCAAAAACAACATCTCTGCTAATCACAACTTTTCTATTTTCAGGACACCATAACTTATACCTTTTTACACCAGCTTTATAACCAAGAAAAACACATTTAATGGATCTCGGTTCCAATTTTCCATTATCAACATGAGCATACGCAGGACACCTAAAAATCTTTAAATCAGAATAATTAGCAGGATTACTAGACCGTACCTCTTGTGGAGTCTTTTTCTCAATTGCAACGGAAGGAGATCGATTGATCAAAAAACATGCAGTAGAGGCTGCTTCTGCCCAAAATGACTTCAGTAAGTTGGCATTTGACAACATACATCGAACCTTCTCCATGATTGTTCTGTTTATTTGTTCTACAATGCTGTTTTGCTGTAGAGTATGACGAACTGTCAAGTGTCTCATGATCCCTTCTTACTTGCACAATCTATTAAACTCATCAGAACAGAACTCTAAGCCATTGTCTGTGCAGAGGTATTTTATTTGTTTTCCCGTCTGTTTTTCAACCATAATTTTCCAAGACTTAAATGCGGAAAACACATCGCTTTTCTGCTTCAGGAAGAACGCCCAAAATTTTCTGGAAAAATCATCAATAAAGGTCAGCATATAATTAGCTCCACCTCTTGAAGGCACTCTGGATGGCCCCCACAGATCAGAATGAATATACTCCAACGTTCCCTTTGTGTTATGGATTCCTCTCATGAATCAAACTCTCTTTTGCTTCCCAAAAACACAGTGCTCACAGAAATTCAGTTTACAAATTCCTTGCCATCAAGAAGTCCTCTTTTGCTCAATTCTGCCTTGCCATTCTCACTTATATGCCCTAGGCACATATGCCGAAGTTTAGTAATATCATCATCTGACAAGGAAGAGGAAGCGACAGCTGCATCACCAGTAACAATAGAACCCTGCAAAACGTATAACTTGGCAATATTTCTCAGCCCTTTCATCACAACAAGGGACCCTTTGGAAATATTTAAAACCCCACTTTCAGCTGTGTATCTGTACCCTTTTGAATCAAGAGTACTCAACGAAATTAAATTTCTTTTCAATTCTGGAACATGTCGTACGTCACTAAGTGTTCTGACAACTCCATCAAACATCTTAACTTTAATTGTTCCAACACCTGTGATTTTACACAAAGCATTATTTCCCATCAAAACAATACATTTAGACACTGTTTTGTAAGTTGTAAACCAATCCCGATTGGGACTCATGTAGAAGGTGCAGCCTGAATCAAGTATCCACTCGCTTACTTTAAAATCATTGACAGAAGCGACTAAAAGTTCATCATCGCTGTAGTCTTCTACAACATCCGCTTCACCGGAATTTTCTAGTTATTTTCCCTTTTGATTCGCAGCCTCCCTTTTAATCTTATTTTGTAGCTTATAGCACTCAGATTTAGTGTACCCTTTCTTCTTGCAGAAGTTACAAGTTTTACCTCTGTTTGAAGACTTCGATCTACCCTTAGATTTACCACGAGGATTCCGTTCCTGTGTCCTACCACGATCATCATCAGCATTCTGATCTTGTCTCCCACGAACAATGAGACCCTCTCCCTGAGAGTCGGGTTTAACCACAAGATGCTTCATATTATCATACGAGGTTAAAGAATCATAAACCTCATCAACTGTGAGAGACTTGCGACTATATAAAATCGTGTCTCTAAAGGTTGAATAAGACGGGGGCAACGAACAAAGTAGAATCAACCCTAGATCTTCCTTATCATACTGAACCTCCATGGCCTCCAAGTTTGAGAGAATTTCTTTAAACACTGTTAAGTGCTCGTGTACAGACGCACCTTCCTCCAAACGATGAGCATAAAGACGTTGCTTCATATGAAACTTGCTTGTTAGAGTTTTCGACATACATATTTGTTCTAGCCTCTTCCATAATGCAGCGGCAGTCTTCTCTTTCATCACATCCTGCAAAATTTCGTTGGAAAAATGCAGATGTAACTATGTTAATGCCTTTTGACCCTTACGCTTCTTCTCTTCATCTGTTAATGTCGAAGGCATCTTATCTATCCCTAGCAGGGCATCCTCTAGATCCATCTGCGCAAGAATTGCTTGCATCTTAACATGCCACAATGCAAATCTGGTGTTGCGATCCAACAGCGGAATTTCATACTTAAAAAATGCCATTACTGTGATTAAGATGAACAACTCGAAAGCTCGGATACCAATTTGTGAAAAATAAAATAAAATAAAGAACACACAAATTTTACGTGGAAACCCTTTCGGGAAAAATCACGGGCAGAGGAGAAGAAAATTCACTATGTCGAAAAATTTGAATCAATACAAGAGGAATAGACTATGTCTATTTATAGGCTTGTAAAGCCATATTCTAGTAGGATTGAAACACCTTATCCTAATCAATATAAAATAGATGGAGTTTAATAAGGTTTAAAAAACCTTATTCTAAAATAAAATAAAAGAAGTCTAGTTCTATATGGATTTTACTTTTATTTTATTTTCCATCGTATTTTATTTAAATAAGAATTTGGGTCACTTAATTCTAACATAAAGTAAAGATAATCACAACATATAAAAGTAAGAAGGAACTCACCAGAAAAATAACAAAGTCTAAATAGCAGGTCATTTGCCTTTATCACTCGGACCTTCAATAGTGTCTTGGGCTAAAAGTAAGGTTATTTAAACATATTAGATTACTACTTCTTCGAAGCTAAACATGCATGCAAAAAATATTAACACTTAGCCCAAAACTAGGAAGTTTCCCTCCTTTTACACCAGTTTGACACTTATGCATGCAGAGTCGAAAACACATAAATAACCTTAAGGATAACCTAGGGTTCATAAGTAATTACCAGAGAGCTATGACTAATGTATAAGTTGATTGATTACATCGAACCCAACTTCAGACAAGTTTTCTGGACTTTGGTTTTCAGAAAATGCAAATAAGATTAATGAGGAAGATGGATACAAAGAAAATGCAAATATTTTCAGTGAAAGCACTACTACCCTTATATACTTAAGCACAGAGACACGGTTTAGTGGAAAAATTAGATAATTCCACTAACACTCTTGATTCTTATGATTAAGTGCACTTATCATAATTTAAGTACTTTTAACTACAATAGCTTAGTTCTATTCAAACTAAGTCTCAGTTTAACTAACTAATTTACCTTACTAAAATAGTAAACAAAACTATTCAACAGTAAACCAAGCGAGTTTGCCAAATCCTCTAGGTGGTGTACCCTTAATGAAAAAGTCTGCCAAACTACAAATCTTTGTCAAACTAAGAGTTCACCAAGTGGCACATGCAAAGGATTCTATACTTAATAAAAAAATAATTTACTTACTCATCTCTACTTTTGATTCACCAAAACAATCTAAACAATAATCAAATACCGAGACTTTGTTGGGCGGGCTGTTACAGCTAGACTATAGCTAAAATGCTACAATACAAGGCCAATGTATACTTTGGCTATGGTATTGATACCTTACCTCTGGTTAGTGCCTACTGCATTGCTTTTGATGTTTTTAGTTCTCTAAAGCCTCTTACAATTAGTGCCCTTAGTGTAATATATTCGCCATTTATACTTGTAATTTTTTGAAAAGATTGGTTTAAATAAAATTCTATTTTACATTAATATCATTTGTATCTATCCTCAATGGGTTTTTCATGCGAAGCAAAATGTAAGCAAATATTGACTCAAAGATTATATAATGTTTAGTTAAATATTAAGTTGCATTATGTGGTCGAATCATAATGAGTAGAGACAACTTATATTAGTAGATAATCTAAAAGTCTGTAGTCTAATCATAAATGAGCAAATCGATTGGAAAACTATTATGTCATCTATCAAGTCCAAATTAGAGAGATGTCTTATCTTTGGCATCGAAGCAAATGATTTTTAGAATATAACGACATAGATGTCATTATCTGGACTAACAATACATATACATGACCCAAGTTGAATTTATCTTAGATCTGCTTATGGATTTATTCACTTGTAACTTTCATAAAATAGTGTACCTTAATTCTAAATGGATGATTGGCTATGTATGCGTGTCTGACCACCTATAAATGTGTTATCATTTATAGTTAAATAGTACACCAAATATATAAGAAATTAATTTCGCGATGTCCACAAGCGTATGGTGCCTCGCACATGGGACTTGGTTTCATGCTAATGCAAAAAGGCAGGGTGGTGGCTCATGCCTCGAGACAGTTGAAACCTACTAAGCGAAACTACCCAACTCATGATTTAGAGTTAGAACCAGTAGTGTTTGCACTCAAAATTTGGTGAAACTACTTGTATGGCGAGTAATGTACCATCTATACAAACCATAAGAGTTTCAAGTATCTTCTTATGTAGAAAGAACTAAGCTTACAATATAGAAAGTGGATAGAACTGCTAAAAGACAATGACTGTGTGATAGAATATCACCTTGGAAAGGAAAACATAGTTGCAGATGCTTTAAGTAGAAAGTCGATAAGTGAACTACGAGCTTTGTCGTACATTTGAGTATAACAAGTGATGGGGGACTACTCGTAGAATTGCAAGTAAAACCAACGCTCTTACCACAAATAAAGGAAAAGCAAGGCACAGATAAAGACTTGACAATGTGGGTTCGCCAAGTAGAGCGGGGAGTGAAGAGGGACTTCAGGAGAAAGAATACTCTATTTCTGAGGGAGACTCTACGTGCCTTGTGATGAATAGCTTAGACATATGATCCTTATATAAGCCCACAGTAGCCCTTATGCAATGCACCTAAGGGGGAAGTAAGATATACCGTGACCTTCGCGAACAATATTGGTGGCTTGGGTTAAAGCGAGATGTCACGGACTTTGTCGCAAAGTGATTAGTCTATCAGAAGGTGAAAGTAGAGCATCAATTTCCCTCAGGATTGTTACAACCACTTAAAATTCCAGAATGAAAGTGGGAAAGGATTACCACTTTGTTTTAGGCTTACCTTTAACTTCGAAAAATAAAGATGTGATATGGGTGATTATGGATCAAGTTACAAAGTGTTCGCACTTCTTAGCAGTTCCCACATGTTACACTTTGCAAAAACTGGTAGAATTGTACATTGCAGAGATAGTGCGATGTAACAGCCCGTTTTTCAGTGAAATCAAAACAGTGATTTTAGGACCACAAATCTGATGATTAAATATTTATTTTACTATTATTTTAATGTACACGATATGTTAGTAGTGTTGTATAAAAATTTTGTTAAGAAATTTTGACATTTTCATACTTAATTAAGTTAAAAGGACTAAATCGTAAAAGGTGCAAAAGTATGGTTCTATTAGTTAAAGGTATCTATTAGCTATGAAATTAAATTTTTAAGGGATTTATATGGAAAATAGACCATTATTGTAAATAATGGACAAAGATTGACATTAAATAAAAGGATTTTTATGTTATAACAAAGGTTAATTTTGGAAATCAGTAAATAAATTAATGTAAATTAAGAAAAAAAAACAAACTTGTCATCTTTATTCTATCTTCTTCCACCGGAAAACCAAAGAAAGAAACCCTCCATGGAAGCTTGCTAGGTTTGGCCAAGCTATTCTATTGCATATCAGGATAAATCTCAACTAGAATTAAATCGAGAAAAGGCAAAAATCGCGGATTAGCTCCATCGCATTTGAACGCTCTAGTTGTCCAAATCGTTATTGCTAAGTTTTGGACAGATCGAATCTTCAGCTCACACTATCCATCGATGTTGGTAGTTCTTGTTCTCCTTATGGTTGTGGCATGTATATGTAGTTATATAGGTTGTTATGGTATATTAAGACAAAAATACTAAACTAAGATGTTAGTTACTTTATTAAGATTGTAAATAGGTAACTTCTTAGTACAATTAGAAATGTATGGAATGGATCACTTGTGGTTTGTTTTGGCTTGTGAATGAATGAAGTGCTATGCTAGAAATAGATCAAAGTTTACATGATTTAGTTGTTGATGTTGGTTATAATTGTCATGTCTATAAATGGCACATTGGTTGGTTATTTTTAGGACATTAGTATGGTATGTAATGTTGTGCTGCTCGTAGTCTCGATTATGATATGCTTTAAGATGATATTGAATTAGTTGTGTATGTTTTAATTTTGGTAATGCATATGTTTAAGTAAGGTAGTTTGATTGTGATTGAAGTGTCTATATGGCATATTGGTTGAATGGATTTTGGTCTTTTGAATTGTCATTTTAATGCATGTTTTGGTATATTTTTATTGCCTCGGTTAAGGTTGCAAATGGCTTGTAGGTATATGGTTGAAATGCGTGAAGGAAATGGCTTGATTTTGGCCAATTCTTGTCCACACGGGCGTATGTCTCAACCGTGTGTGACACACGACCATGCGATACGGTTGTGTGTCCCTTGTAGATTTTAAAGGCATTCAAGTCAGGCAGTTACACAGCCTAGCACATGGCCTGACACACGGGCGTGTGAGGCCATTTCGAGAGTTACATAGCCTAGCACACGAGTGTGTGGCTTGGCCGTGTGACCCATGTCAGAGAGTTGCACGGACACTAGCTGGGACACGGTCGTGTGTCCCTATTTCTATTGTTACATAGCCTGAGACACGGGCATGTGTCTCAGCCGTGTAATAGTCAAAATAGGGACACATGGCCGTGTGACCCTTAAAGTTTGAATTTTCTAACTTTTTCCTCACCGTTTCAAATGTTTCTAATTTAGTCCCGAATCGTTTCTAAAGTGATTCTAAGGCCTCAAGGGCTCGAATAAGGGATGATATTCTTGTATATTAATAGATTATGCTATGTTTATTGAAATGTTTGGAAATAAATGTCTTTAAGGTACTTTTATTAAATAATGCTCTATAACCCTAAATCTGACGACAGACATGGGTTAAGGGTGTTACATGAGACTTCATGGTGTACCCATTTCCATTACCTCCGATCGAGATTCTGGAAAAGTCTACAAGAAGCTTTAGGTTAAAAATTTAACTTCAATACTGCTTATCATCCACAAATAGATGGTCAATCGAAAAGGGTGATACAAGTACTGGAGAACATGCTACGAAGTTGTGTGTTAGAGTCCGTAGGAAATTGGGAATGTTATCTACTTTTGACAGAGTTCGCATACAACAATAGTTTTCAAGCAAGCATTCAAAAGGCACTTTTTAGGTGTTGTATGGCAAAAAATATAGAACCCCTTTGTGTTGGGCAGAATTAGATGAAAACGGATAGTTGGACCAAAGATAGTTTAAAAACTAGAGAAAAATGTAAAAATGATATGCGAATGACTAAAAACTGTGTTAGCCAAACAAAAATCCTACACTAATTTAAAACGATGAGATATTGAATACCAAGTAAGAGAGCGAGTGTTTTTAAAAGACTTACAATGGAAAAAAGTTTTGAGGTTTGGGCGAAAGGGGAAATTAAGTTAAAGATTCATCAATTCATATAAAGTGGTTGAAAGGATTGGTCCAATAACTTATCGACTCAAGTTTCCATCATAACTTGAGCAAATCCATAATGTTTTCCATGTGCCCATGCTAAGGAAATATCATGCGGACCAATCCTATATAGTGACAGTAGATGAAATTTAGGTGCAACCTAATCTAACTTATGATGAGGAACTAGTTGAAATTATAGCTCGCGAGGAACGAGTCTTGCGAAACAAGAGAATTTCTTTAGACAAAGTGTTTTAGTGAAACCATAAAACCAGTGAAGCCGCTTTAGAAACTGAAGAAGGAACGAAGTGTTAGTATCTTCATATGTTCTGACATAGGTAATCTCAATGACAAAATTCCTTAAGAGGTGAGAGCTGTAACATCTCAAAGTAAAGCCTACAAGTTTAGACCTGGTGAGCTGAGGTTCGCCAGTAGGCCTGGCGAGTTGGGGTTTGCTAGTAAGCCTGGTGAGCTGGGGTTCACTAGTAAGCCTAGTGAGCTGGGGTTCGCCAGAGGGTCTAATGAGTTGGTATTCGCCAATGGGCCTGGTAAGCTAAGATCGCAAGTGGGCTTGGCGAGCAAAGATTGCCAATGAGCTTGGCAAGTTGCAATCGTAGGTTTGGGCCTAGCAAACTGAGGTTGCCAAAGTACTCTAACACATGACCAACCAATAGCAATCTAAGCTTTTCTTGTATTCAATATTGATAATAATATAGGGCATGCCTTTCATACAATCACAAGTATATGGATACATGGGTAACATATACTATTCATAATTTATAGAAATATTCATAACTATAAACATATACCACATTAGATTGATCAATCATGGATTCTAGCATATCTCAAATCATCAGGGACCTATTTGCATCATTTAATTCACTAAAAAATAGTTTGGAACCTATTCAGGGACTAATCTGATCAAAAGATAAAATTTTGGGTCAAACTGTAAATTTCGGGTTCTAGGGGACACACGGTCGTGTCACTGGGCCATGTAGGAAACCCTGAACCGTGTGGAAGGGGTACACGATTGTATGGCTAGGTCATGTGAGAGATTGTGGCTGTGTGACATTCGAAAATTTGAACCTACAAGGAATACACGACCGTGTGAGAGGTGTGGGGGGTTTTAAGCCATGTGAAAGTTGAACATCCTAGGGTTTTAAGGGTGATATGGTCATGTATAGGGGTCGTGTAGTCTATACGAGTTACCCACACACCTGTGTGGTAGGCCGTATGGTTTGGGCTAGGTTCGGATTTTCCTCGATTTTCTTGTAAAAGAACAAACCTGACTTTTGAGGTCTTGAACGATGATCATCACGTCCAAGTCTGGCTCAAGATACCTATAATGAGTCTTTCGATCGCCAAATGTGCAAGACTTAATATCGACTTTCATGATTTATCAAAATTATCAAGATTTTTAGGAAAATTCGTAAAAGATTCGTAACCGATTTGAAAAGATTGTCAAGAATGATGTTATTCCAGAATTCTAGGGTTCTACATTAGAACTAGAATGCTTACTGGTCCTTAATGGAATTTCGAAGATTATCGATGGTAGATTATACGATTGATGAAGAAATAGGTTCAAACGGGAATTGATCTTGATTCAGGTTTTCAAGAAATCAATTTTTAGGAAAAGAATATAGAATTTTTATGAAAAGGAAAAGGGAAAATAAAAGAAGATTAGGGTTCTAAAGGGGAGGAAAAAGGGTTCAATTTAGGGTTGAAATTAGGAAAAGTTATTCAATACTTTGGTTTAAAACTTGAGGGGTTAGTTGTGCAAATAGTCCTTCTTGTTGTCTGAAATAAAGAAATGGGAAGGAGAGTGGCGTGATTTGAACTTAGGGACAATGGGGAATTAAAAAGCCTTACCACTTGGGCTACTACCCATACTTGGCATATTTCTACCACGTATAATATATATACTAGATTAAGTTTGTTCCTTAGTTGCTGAAAAATAACGGAGGAAAAATAAAAAGAGTGAGGCTTTAACCTAGGTTGTTTAAGGAGTTTACTAAGCTCTCTAACACCTAAACTAAGGCTTCATTCTTAATGGTTTTATTAATTCTAACCCTATGGTTTTTTGGGGTGTTACACGAGCACTGAATAGTTTCTATCGTAATGGTATGTCGTTGGGGAGAGCTTAGTTACGATACTGTAGTGAAATGACTTCGTGACTAAATGAGTTTATAATTAATAGGAAAAAATTTGGAACTGAATTATAAATCATTTGAGCTTCAACTACGTATGTTTGATTGGTCCCTCCGCTAGCTCGTTGAAACTAAAAATGAATTGCGTGTTTGAATAGAATGAATAGAAAAAGAGAAATGGAAAACATTCAAGAATGATTATGGTTTTCTTCAAAATGGAGAAATGGAATCATTTGAAAATTTTGGAGAAATGGAATCATTTGAAAATGAATGTAGGTTTCCAAAAATAGAAATGGAAATTCGCAAATACTATATCGATTACTTAAAAATGATTAAAAGCCTAAAAATGTTTTTGGACTATTTTGAAGCCTGAAAATGAAAATAAATCATTCGATCATAGTGAACATGTTGAGTTGTGAAATATTAAATATATTTTCTTGAAATTTTACCAAGGATAAAATAGTCAAAATTTTGTTGGAGGTAAAATATGGATGAGAAAATTGTTTTATATATAAATATTAAAGTTTATTTTGGGAAACAGAAAAACTTAATCAGGTTGGATCACATTACGGAATATTGAGTCAAAAAGACCCAGGAAGTACTCGTAATTAGACCCGATGTAGAGAGGCCCAAAACCTCTCATGTAACATGAAAGCGGCGGCAACCTTAGTAGGAATATTAGGGTGTGCCATCCACCCCTCTCTTACTCTAAGTAAGAAGTTATTTTTTTATTTGAAATAAACCACTACAACTCAACTAGGGTTCAACCTTCTCATTGTATAAATAGATGGCACCAGTAGAGCTATTAAAAAAACTTTGAGAGATTTTTATTTTGACAAAAAAATTGAGAGAATTTATTCTCAACTATTACATATAGTTTTTCAGAATAACAATTCTACCAATTTCTATTAAGAAGAGAGAATTTTTGTTTTCACCCCAAAATGAGAGAATTTTTTTTCTAGTTCTGTGTTTCGATTCAATTTGTTCAAGCGCACACTTGAAACATTTCGTGGTACAAGAATAACAAAGAAGATCATTTGGTTGGAAGTCGAGAACAATGAACATTCACTAAGCCGAAAACATAGGTACGAATTCAGTTAAAGTTTATTGTTGTAAATATCACAAACTGAGTCAAATTTAAAAATTTTAAATTTCCATTGTATAAGAAAACCGTTTTCAAACTGAGATTTTTCCAACAAAAATATCCTAATCCTCCTTAGCAGTTTTACATATCAAAATTCTCTTGAACTCCTGAGCATCCAATCCTAAAAAAAATAGCATTGGGGGCTTTTGAATTAGCATTAGCAAGTATTTATTCGTTAGAGGTTCAAGTCATTTTTTATTTGGGCGTCCTTTTTCTTGATGTCTCGGTAGTAGGAGGTTCCTAACCAGTAAGAACAAAATACTATGCTTTCTCATTCATGGACTTGATGAATGCCTTCATCCAAGCCCTCCAATAAGAATAATTAATCCATCTAACATATGAGACGAGATATAGATGACCTTCCATCTTTGACAATTATCAACACCATAAATCACCACTAGCTACTTTAAGTGAGAGGCTCTAATACCAATTTTTGGAACCTAAAATTGATAATTCCAAAGTAAATAGGTAGTAATAACCAAAGTGTTAGTTGTAGTATATATTGAATGTGGCATTGTGAAATAAAAATAAAACAAGAATTCAACAAGTTGTTTACACAGTTCGATTTTCCTATATTTTCGAAATGAGTACATCCACTATCTTTAATCCCAATACAAAAAATGATCTCAGTATTATCATACCTTGGTATAGCAACCTTAATTTTGTACTTAAATATCTATATCACTCCTCTAAGTTCTCCTTGTAAACCAAGCAACAAACTTGTTTACATCTCAATGCACTCTTCAATACAAGTTCCTCAATGAACATATAAGTGCTAAAACTTTTGATACACTACCTATAAAAGTCTCTCCAATATATAAGCTTTTGAGATTGGCTAATGTATTCAATCAATTACAATAAGTTCTCCAATAAAACAATAGCTAAAACAACGAATACAATATAATGATAATGTCCAAGATACTTAGAGAATAAACAGCAATCATCCTTCAATATAACTCGATCTAATTTCTTTATATCCTGGGATTCAATTCGATCCTCAAAATAAGATGCTCCAAACTATCAACATAAATATCATCCCAAAATTTTCTGTAACAACCCGGTTTACACCCTAGTCGGAACAGTGGTTTTAAGACCACAAATCTGATTCAGAAACTTAAAGTATGTGAATTGATATGTGTGAAAGCTTCGTCTGAAAATTTTATCGTTTGTGTGCTCAATATGCAAAAATGACTTAATCGCGTAAATTGTAAAAACGGCCTTCTATTAGTTAAAGTGCCTATTTGCTATGTCTTTTAAAATAAGAGGTCCTTATGTTGCAATTAGACCTTTTAAAGGGTTAATCGACATTAATGACCATTTAATATGTGTATATTATATGTTTAAATAAAGGTTAAATTTGTAAATATGTAAAAAATCTATTATAATAAAACAAAATGTGTTATGGATGATTTATTCATCCTTTTTTGCCGAAAATCAAAGGAAAAATAAAATAAAAAAGAGCTCTTAGGGTTTCGACACTTTTATTGGTGATAAAGGTATGGATTTTTGTTCGGTTTTTGATAATTTCTACATTTTTTTTGTGGTCGTTGCTCTATGTACTATCAAGCCCATGTCTCAATTTCTAATTTTTTTTATGATTTTGAGCTATGCCATTGATGAAACTATGATATTTATGAATTTTGATGTTAGAAAATGAAAGATATGTGTTAGATGACTAAGTTTTGTCGTTGAATTTTTGATGAATTTGAGTACTTTGGGCTAAATTGTAAAGATGAGATTTTGAGGGACTAAAATGTGAAATAAATGAAATATGTGGGCTTGTATGAACACCATAAAGGTTTGGCTAAGCATGAGTGTATAGAAATGTTGTGTATTTTGTGTTTTGTGAAATAGGGACTAAATTGCAAAAAATGTGAAATGTTAGGGGTAAAAGTGTAATTAGCCCATTTATGTGTTTTTAGATGAATTTGATTGAATATTTGATTAAGTAAGTTGAATTTGTATTGAAATAGATCAAGAAATGAGAAAATCGGATTTGGATCGGGGAAAGTCAAAAATTATCGAATAGTCGTTTCGGTTTGTTCGTGTTAGTACAAAATAAGTTCACAAGTAAATAAATGTTGATAAATTCAAATATATAAGTTCACAAGTAAGTTCGATTTTGGATCGTTCGAATAGGTGAAATTGAGAAAGTTCTGATAATGTGACAACGTCTAAAAAGCGCCGTACAAATTATAGGAATAGTTAGGATACATATGTCATGACATAGGATTCTGATATGTGTTATCGTGTAAGACCACGTCTGGGACGTTTTCATCGATTTATGATTTACATGTAAGACCATGTCTGGGACATTGGTATCTTATATGATTTCGTGTAAGACCCTGTGTGGGACAGTGGCATCGATATTTGATTACATGTAAGACCACGTCTGGCACGTTGGCACTGTACGAGCTTATGTGCTATCCGAGTATCCTTATTGATTCCGAACGGTTCAACGGGCATTCCGAGAAAAGAATGAAAATATGAGATGTGTATCCGATTCAAGTACGTATAAAATGTATATTAAGCTTAAGAATGAAAAGTAAGTATATGTTTATATGTGTAAACATATGAAGTATGTTTGTATTATATGGAAATCTGATGTACATGTGGGAAAATGGTTCTAAGTATTTGAGCTAAATGAGTATATGAATATGCATCTGAATCAGATATGTTGCGAGATATATGAAATTAAGTAATGAAAGTGAGTATGATTATAATCTATTGATATGAACTATGTGAAAATGAGATGTGGATACTAGCAAGTGAACTATGATCAAATGAATTATATGAGAAATGTGGAATTATAATTGTGTTTTGCCATATATGATTCAGGCACATGTGATTTGTATACGAAATTCTAATATGAAATGTGAGTATGATTCAAATGACGATATGTGAAATATATGACAATGAACGATGTATTATATATGCTCGTTATATGAAATTGTGCAAGCTTAATTTATATGAATGATCTAATGATCGTTATTTGAAATTGAAAGTATAGTTTATATGTTCACTGATAAATAAACCTAATGAAGTTACTTAATGTGATGATGTTGGATTATATAAGATAAATGATTGAATATGTGTATGAAGTTAACTAAATTTGGCTTATTCAAGTTGAATTATATACATGATCTTGTGAAGATTTATTTACTTATGGCTTACTAAGCTCTCGAAGCTTATTCTGTGTGTTTTTCCTATGTTTATAGATTTTCGAAGATCGACTCGGGTTAGAAGTCGATAGAGACATCATCACACTATCTGGTTATCATTTCAGCAAATAATGTTTTGAGATTTGGTTATGTGGCATGTATATGCTAGAAGTATATGAATATGGTTTGGTTTTGTTATGGTTTATGTGATGAGGAAATGTATGATTCAATGCATATGAATGACTAAATGAAATGGTCATATTGGTAAGATTGTGGTTTGTGCTTAATTGAAGAATAGGTAAAACTATGGTATGTGTTTGAATGAAGTAAATTGAAGTTATGAAACATATGTTTTGGTATGACTTTGGATTATGATTTGATACAATTGAGTATAGATTATAAGCTTGAATTTGGTTGATAATAATATGGCATGAATGATGTAAGTTTTGGTATTAAAATTGGTTGAAATTATAGTGCAAATGTGCTTGGTTTGGTGCTTGTAGGTTTGACCAAATTGGGTGGCAAATTGGCTTTTCAAATAGCTTATTTTTTTCCACACGGGCGTGTGTCTCAGCCATGTGTGACACACAGTCATGTTGCACGGCTGTGTGTCCCCTGAGGTACCCTACGATTTTAAGTCAGTCTTGAGCACGGCCAAGGCACTCGAGCATGTGGCTAGCCATGTGACCCAAGTCAGTTTCGACCACAGACAAGACACACGGGCATGTCTTGTGGCCGTGTGATTAAGTTAGTATGTATGCCCTGATTTGACAAGGTCTAGACACACGAGCGTGTGACCTCTGTAACTTAGAAAATTTATTAAAGTTTTGAAAAATTTTGTATGTGTTCAGTGGTCCCGAACTTTCTCCAAAGCATGTTTAAGGTTCCGTAAACCTTCTAAAGGGACTATTAGTGTATGAATTGCAATGATATGATGATGTATGATTATGATTTTGTAATGTTCTGATATGTCTGGTAATACCTCTTAACCCTAGTCCGGCGATGGATATGGGTTAGGGTTGTTACATTTTGGTTGGTATCATAGCTATGGTTTAGTCGGTTCTAGGACTACCATAGTGTATATGAGTCTTGCTACACATGCCACATTTAACCTGTGATAGTGTGATATCTCTCAACTCTAACGAAAAAAAATTATTTTGATGAGATAAATAAGTTTCCAACCGAGCTAATTCTGATAGTACGGAATGTGTACTCGAATGTTTGAATGAAAATGTGTTGATTATGAGTTGAAACTCATAAAGGTATGAATTAAAAAGTATGATATTTTGTTATTGATAAATGTTATAATTATATGAGTATATGAGATATGATATTGGAGTTATGATTGCTATCTGAAATGCTTTAATTGTGAATTAGTAATTTGAGTTGGTATATGATCAATGTGTCAAGAACCAAAGTGATTAAAAGTAAAAGTTTATAAGATGATTTGAGAATGTGAAATTAGAAATGAACTGATTATTTGTGATAGTATGTGTTATGTGAATTTATGTGTAAGTTAAATTTGAGGCTTTATTACCCTCACCCCCCTATCAGTGAAATGTTAAAACAAAATCTATAAGATTTGGTTGAATAAGTTCATGAGTGTAGAGTTACAGAAGTCCGTGTTCGGAAGATTAATAAAATGGTCAGAAAAGTGAATGAATCATCAAATGAAGACAATATTAAATGAGATATTGGATATTTCTGGAGACTATTAGACTATGTAAAGTCACTGTTACAGAAGAAGTTAACTCCGATTAAATGACCTATTTAGGTAAGTTATCTAAGGAAAGTATTAACTGGAAGCTTCTCTAGATTGATTTATGTTATTGATGTGATAATATGAACTTAATGATGACAGAATTAGACAGTTGAATAATGTTTGAATTATATTGATGGCTGAGTGCAATGGTTATAGTTGGGCAGTTACTATGACTTCTTTTGGACATTCTATGTGTACATTTATCTTCAGAAATATATGTGATTGTTTATTTTAGAAAGATTCTTATCGTATGAGAACATTAGTTAAACATATAAATAGATGAAAGTATCATTGGTCTATTTGAGTTATGTTCGACATTGCTATATCTTTCTCTAGTATTTATTCCATTGTGTGGATATAAAAGTCGACGGTAAAATCTATATGATGCTAATACTCTGCTTCTCTGGCTATTGATTTCTTGACAATATGTGAAGATTATATTGCTTTTGTTACTGCGGATTTCAGTATTTATGAGTAATATTGTTCTTTATGGACATTTTCTGGGATATCATCGGAGTTGATATCATTCTATATGGATTGTAATTTTCTGATATTCTGTGTAGTTACAGATGTTGAAAATTTCGCTATTCTGGTTTTCTTATAATTCTATATGATTATCTATAAGAGATATCTATTTGACGGAAATGGCTATATATGTTATAATCATAATTTCTGTTCTGAAATTTAGGAAGTACTGCAATATCGTTTTCAGAGTTATAAAAGTTGTGTTTCTGTATTGGTTGCTGTTCAAATCATATTTGATTTTCTTCTGGGTTCAAATGCTTTATTAACAGCCGGGATATTATCTATTGTTACGAGTGAGATATCAGTCTTATTATGATATTATGATTTCTATCTGAGAAAAAAAAGTGACTTCAGTATAATTCAAAACTTCGATGATTAATATATGAGACAGCTTTATTACAAACTCTTTTCTAGTTCTCATGAAAGGTTCGACATCGGCAGAAGTGAAAATGATAGAAGAGCAAGATCAAATCTGTAAAATGATATGTTTGGGGTTATCCTTTTAATGAGAAGAAAAGATTTCTTCAAAAAGACCGATTCAGTGGTTAGTCTAATTTGAATTATTTGATTGAAAAGATAATTGGGTTTTATGTGTTTGAATCTATTAAGTAGATTGGAAATAAACTATGAACGCACATGTGTGAAATGGGGGATAGTCTGGAGGAAGAATTCATATTTTCAAAAACCTAATACAGAATTATATCTATCGGAACAATTCTATCTGAGAAATGTTATGGTAAATTAAAGTTAGTTTGATTGTTGAAGTTTTCATATTGTCAATCGAAACATCAGTACTGGTTCAATCTAGTTTGAAGAAAAAGCTTATGATCTTCAGTCATGCGTCAATGAATGATTTGAATTGTGTTCTAAAAATAGAGTTTACAGAGATATCATATGATTTCATATGGTTAAATTTGTATGAAAAGAGTTATGTGACATATTTGATGGTTACAAGAATTTAAAATGTTTGACGTTATAGAGTGAGATCCGAACTTGGCACAGCAAAGCTAGTTTGAATTGTCGTAAAACTTTTGATTCTGTAAGTAAATATTATTATTCGAGGGAAATGATTATAGTTTCAAATGATCTGAATAAGAAAATTTTGTGTGTTTATGAATGATGAATATGTGATTGATCTTAACAGAGGATGATTATATGTTAACTGGATTAGAAGTTAAATTGATCTTTATTAAGTGAATTCGTAAAACTTAGAAATGTGTTATCAAATTATAAGTTAAAAAGGGTTCATCATAAATTGGTTTCTGATTCAGAACTTCAGATGTGGAATTGATAATTGTTTATGTATACCAAGAAGCTCTAAGATTGTATAATCATTGTTGCAAGAGGCTCATAGTATCAGTTAGACTGTTCATACAAGAGTAACAAAGATGCATGATAATCTAAAAAAGTGGTATTGATAAATGGGTACAAAACGTAATATTTCTAACCTCGCATTAGATGTCTGAGCTATCAACAAGTTAAAGTTAATTATTAAGCGTCTTTAGGACTAATTCAACATGTTTTGATATCTGAGTAATGGTGAAACAGAATGTCGATGAATTTTGTATTAGGATTATCTCTTATCATTGAAAAAGATAGATGTTATTTGAATTATTGTTGACTGTCTGAATAAGTCTTTCAGTACGCATGGATTTTTCTTTTGATAAATCAGCTGAGTTATTCGTACAGAGACTGTCAGTTTGCACATTGTGTCAGACATCATTGTTTCAGATTAAAATCTAAAGTTTATCTGATAATTTTGGAAGAAACTACAGTAAGTTATGAGTACAAGGTTTTTTTGAAAATTCTTGAAATACTATTTATTCGTCACTGTGTTTTAGAGTTTCAAAGCAACTAACGTAGATTGTTGCTGTTTGATAAAATACCGGGTGAGTATAAAAGTAACATTGTATGAGATATTGTATGTGGAAGTTACCTAACTCTGATGTTCAGAATCGAGCTTTGTAAGAAAAAGATTCATGAGATTAATATCATCAGTGAAATAAAGCAGAAAATGAAGGTAACTAAGACAAATCACAATTTCAATTGTGAGATTAAAGAGATTGAAATCTAAAGCTATGTATGAATTTGAAATGTACTGTGTAGAAGCAAATCCTTAATCTACTTTCTGGTAAGATTTTTGGGGATTAAAATCCTTAAGAGGGAGAATTGTAACAGCTCGGTTTAGACCCTAGTCAGAACAGTGCTTTCGGGACTATAAATCTGAGTCAGAAAAATATTTTTAATATTATATTCTGTTCTTAAAGTATTTGAATTGATATGTGTGAAAGTTTTGTATGAAAAGTTTATTATTTGTGTGCTCAATTTGCAAAAATAACTTAATCGCGTAAATTGTAAAAGTGGCCTTCTATTAGTTAAAGTGCCTATTTACTATGTCTTTTTAAATGAGAGGTCCTTATGTTGCAATTATACCTTTGAAAGGGTTAATGTACATTAATGACCATTTAATATGTGTATATTATATGTTTAAATAAAGGTTAAATTTGTAAATATGTAAATAAATCTATTAAAATAAAACAAAATGTGTTAATGGATGATTTATTCATCCTTGTTTGCCGAAAATCAAAGGAAAAATAAAAGAAAAAGATCTCTTAAGGTTTCGGCACTTTGATTGGTGATTAAGGTATGGATTTTTGTTCAGTTTTTGATAATTTCTACGTTTTTGTGATCGTTGCTCTATATACTATCAAGCCCATGTCTCAATTTCTGATTTTTTTTATGATTTTGAGTTATGCCATTGATGAAACTATGAGCTTTATGAAGTTTGATGTTATAAAATGAAAGATATGTGTTAGATTACTAAGTTTTGTCGTTGAATTTTTTATGAATTTGAGTATTTTGGGCTAAATTGTAAAGATGAGATTTTGAGGGACTAAAATATGAAATAAATGAAATATTTGGGCTTGTATGAACACCATAAAGGTTCGGCTAAGCATGGGTGTATAGAAATTTTGTGTATTTTGTGTTTTGTGAAATAGGGACTAAATTGTGAAAAATGAGAAATGTCAGGGGCTAAAGTATAATTAGCCCATTTATGTGTTTTTAGATGAATTTGATTGAATATTTGATTAAATAAGTTGAATTTCTATTGAATTAGATCAAGAAATGAGAAAATTGGACTTGGATCGGGAAAAGTCAAAAATTATCGAATAGTCGTTTCGGTTCGTTCGTGTTAGTAAGAGGTAAGTTCATAAGTAAATAAATGTTGATAAATTCAAATATATATGTTATATGGGCTGAATTGAATTATAATAAATATATGTGTATATGCCAAATTGAATCGAGCTTTGGAGAATCTGTTTTGATTTTGGATCGTTCGAAAAGGTGAAATTGAGAAAGTTCTGATAATGTGACAATGTCTGAAAAGCCCTGTACGAACCATAGGAATAGTTAGGATACATATGTCATGACATAGGGTTCTGATATGTGTTATCTTGTAAGACCATGTCTAGAATGTTGGCATCGATTTATTATTTACGTGTAAGACCATGTCTGGGACATTGCCATTGTATATTATTTCATGTAAGACCCTGTCTGGGATAGTGGCATCGATAATTGATTACATTATAAGACCACGTCTGGGACGTTGACATTGTACGAGCTTATGTGCTATTCGAGTATCCTTATTGATTCTGAACGGTTCAACAGGCATTCCAAGAAAAGAATGGAAATATGAGATGTGTATCCAATTCAGGTACATATGAAATGTATATTAAGCTTGAGAATGAAAAGTAAGTATGTTTATATGTGTAAACATATGAAGTATGTATGTATTATATGGAAAGGTGATGTACATGTGAAAAAATGGTTCTAATTATTTGAGCTAAATGAGTATATGAATGTGCATCCGAATCAGGTATGTTGCGAGATATATAAAATTAAGCAATGAAAGTGAGTATGATTATGATCAGTTGATATATGAACTATGTGAAAATCATATGTGGATACTAGCAAGTGAACTATAATCAAATGAATTATATGAGAAATGTGAATTATAATTGTGTTTTGCCATATATGATTCAGGTACATATGATTTGTATATGAAATTCTGATATGAAATGTGAGTATGATTCATATGACGATATGTGAAATATATGACAATGAACGATGTATTATATATGCTCGTTATATGAAATTGTGAAAGCTTAATTTATATGAATGATCGAATGATCGTTATTTGAAATTGAAAGTATGGTTTATATGTTCACTGATTAAAAAACCTAATGAAGTTACTTAATGTGATGATGTTGGATTATATAAGATAAATGATTGAATATGTGTATGAAGTTAACTAAATTTGGCTTGTTCAAGTTGAATTATATACATGATCTTGTGAAGATTTATTTGCTTATGGCTTACTAAGCTCTCGAAGCTTATTCTGTGTGTTTTTCCTATGTTTATAGATTTTCGGAGATCGGCTCGGGTTGAAAGTCGATGGAGACATCATCACACTATCCGGTTTTCATTTTGGTAAATAATGTTTTAAGATTTGGTTATGTGAAATGTATAGGCTAGAAGTATATGAATATGGTTTGGTTTTGTTATGGTTTATGTGATGAGGAAATGGTATGATTCGATGCATATGAGTGTCTAAATGAAATGGTCATATTGATAAGATTTTGGTTTGTGCTTAATTGAAGAATTGGTAAAATTATGGTGTGTGTTTGAATGAAGTAAATTGAAGTTAGGAAACATATGTTTTGGTATGACTTTGGATTATGATTTGATACGATTGAGTATAGATTATAAGCTTGAATTTGTTTGATAATAATATGGCATGAATGATGTAAGTTTTGGTATTGAAATTGGTTGAAATTATAGTGCAAATGTGCTTCGTTTGATGCTTGTAGGTTTGACCAAATTGGGTGGCAATTTGGCTTTTCAAATGGCCTATTTTTGTCCACATCAGCAGAGACACGGGCATGTGTCTCAACCGTGTGCGACACACGGTCATGTTGCACAGCCGTGTGTCCCCTGAGGTACCCTACGATTTAAATCAGTCTTGAGCACTGCCAAGGCACACTGGCGTGTGGCTAGCCGTGTAACCCAAGTCAGTTTCGACCACGGCCAAGGCACACATGCATGACTTGTGGCCATGTGATTAAGTCAATATGTATGCCCTAATTTGACACAGTCTAGACATACGGGCGTGTCTAATGCCGTGTGAGGCACACAGCCTGTTCACACGGGCGTGTGACCTCTGTAACTTAGAAAATTTATTTAAGTTTCAAAAAATTTTGTATGTGTTCAGTTTGGTCCCGAACTTTCTCCAAAGCATGTTTAAGGTTTTGTAAACCTTTTAAAATGACTATTTGTGTATGAATTTCTATGATATGATGATGTGTGATTATGATTTTGCAATGTTCCGATATGTCCAGTAATACCTCTTAAACCTAGTCCAGCGATGGATACGGGTTAGGGGTGTTACAATTTCATTCCAAAGGATTGGTAATTCCAAATACAATAAGTTGTGCTTGTATGGTGCAATGCTACTCATAGTGACCACAGCACGTATAGTACTGCATAAGTCATTTGCATATCTACCTGAACAATTAAAAAATGAAGTTTTTTATATTTAATATGAATACATTAAACATAAACTTATCAAAGAATAATTAATTTAGCTTCATGTTGTTCAATCATTAATTGTTGAACTTTATGCCAAAGAAAATTTTATTTATGTAAAGTTTAAAAGTAGAGTAACTGACCAGAAAAGGTCCATTTCAAAAAAAAATTGCGAAAATGGGGCGTTTTAAAAATTTTGACGGGAATGGTCCGAAAAGAGTAAAACGCGATGAGCTGGCATTGTTTTCAAGGGAAACGCAGAAAAGTGCTTCCAGCTTAGCTCTTTTCCCCCGAATGCCCATTGAAATGCTTCCATGTCAGCACTTTTATGGAAAAAGCTTCCATATGGGCACGCTTTTGCCCGTGTTTTCCAACGACCAACTCCAATTGTAACTAGCCGTTGGACCCCAACAGTAAAAAAAAATGCCAGCGGTCAAAAAAAAGCATGAAATCCCCCCAACACATTTTTCACACACAACTCTCAAAAATCTCTCCTAAATTCTCACATTTCTCACAATTCTAAAAAATCTCTCAAATTATTTTCCTAAAATCTATTTTTATTATTTTTATCTTCTATTCTCAAATTTCAAAAATCTCTCATTTCTCCTATTTTTTATTATTTTTATCTAATTTATTAAAATCTCTCACAATTCTATTTTTTATTATTTTTAAAAATTTGTTCGTGTTCAATTATATATTTAGCAATTGTCGGGTCTCTAATCCGTCTTGATGACAAGCACATCTCCGTCAATCAATTGCAAATGGTAAGAATAAATTTTAATAATTTTTTTTATTTCATAGTTATAATTTTAAATTTTAATAACTTTTATGCAAATAGGCGGAAGATTGAATTTTGCAATGCCATATTCGTAATCTACCCGATCCTCCATCACCGTTGATCAAAACATACCTGAGGGAAGCTGGTTTTTTCATGTGGCCCACTTAAGTCGGGGTGTAAGTTGGACCCAAAACTCATAAGTGCGTTGGTGGAGAGTTGGAGACCCAAGACACATTCATTTCATCTTCCATGTACGGGTGAGTGTATTATCACTCCAGAGGACGTGCAATTACAATTGGGGTCACCCATGTACGGGTCAGTAGTCACCGGGTCTATTCAATCTGCTGATTGGGGAACCATATATTACAATCTTTTTAGTGGGGTACCGGAGACGATTTTCGGAGGTTGGATCAAAATGTCCTAGCTACGAAATAATTTCACGAAGCTAGAGGAGGATTCTACTGAAGAGAGAAGAGAACAATACACTCGGGCGTACATCCTCCAGATTATTAGGGATATTCTGATGCCGGATAAGTCACGAAACCTTGTACATCTAATGTGGCTACTAAAACTCGTTGATTTTAGAGGAGAAGGGGAACTTAGTTGTGGGTCGGTAGTGTTGGCGACATTTGTATTGGGAGATGTGTCAAGCGACAAAACCAAAAAAAAAATCAAAATTGGTGATTTCCTTTTACTACTACAATCATGGGCTCGGTATTACTTTCCATTTTTATGTCAAGTGGACTACCCGTATACATTCCCACTCGTAACAAGGTGGAATCATGCCCTGAGTCACGTGGGGTTACCTACCGAGTTTGAAGATATACGGCTTCTATTAAACCAACGATCAGAAGTGGATGTATGTATTTATTTAATTTTGAACTATATACAAATAACGTAGTCGATTTCATATTTAGTATTCGGTAGCATATAAATAACTAATGTTTTGATCACGTTCATATAGTTTGAATGGGAACCATACGAGGACTCGGCAATTCGAGCAGTAATTCCTAAATCCCAATGCTTGCCATGTTAAGGTCCCATTGGTAGTATACGCTATTGTCGAGATGCACGAGGCAGATAGAGTGTTGCTGCAGTTCAGATTCTAGCAATCAATTCTCGTGGCACCTCAAGAGCTTAATGATCTACATCGTATCGACTTACGACAACTAGATACAAATTGGTCGGTATTCCACTAGCAATACATCAACATGTTGAATAATCGGTATGATTTTTTACCCACTTGCGACACAATTCTCATTCCGGAGTTAGAATGCGATCTAAATTACATGTCATGGTTTAGGATCCATGGCAAGCCATATTTGTTAGAGGAAGAGGCGAGGCATCGGCGTCGGCGACGGCATCCCAATATAAGTAGGCCACGATGGGCCCCTTTAAATCCAAGGGGTGGAGAGGCGGGCCCATCATCAGCGTCCACGTAAGAACCAACCCAAGAACTGGCCCCAACGGCCTCAGCACCGCCGCCCTCATCGTACCCCCTTCATTATGTATCGCCTTATTCTGGTCTATGTCTTAACTCTTTTATTTTCACACAAGCACAAAATATTGTACCACATTTTTCTACTCCTAGTCCTATGTTAGGTTGAACTGTTGGTCATCGATCCACAATATGGTACACGCTTGGGACATTTCATTTCCTGATGACGGTCGTTCCTACAGCAATGTATAGGTCATCTATGCATGAGGCATTGATGGAGAGTCCACTCGCTATCACATCGAGTTATGGGACTCAACATAGTTACACTCATTCGTTGTGGGTGACGTAAACACCTCCGGGATCTTTGTTCTATCAAGGTGGGTCATCTTCCCAATCACCTATTTATAGACCAGAGGTTGCACGAATGCAAGGATCTACATCGACCGAAGGCTAACCCCGACAACCACAACCCCACCCGGAAGCTGAACCTAAAAGAAATCCAACGCATAACCATCGACCACCCAGATGTGGCACAGATTCTGACCAGCATGTGCACTGATGAATTGTATGTTGTATCATTTAATAAAATAGAAGTTCTTTTGAATCTTTTTTGTACACAGTCTGATTTTTGTACCATTAAATCCTAATCAAAATAGAAATTTATTTTTCTTATTTTCATATAGCATACCAATAAGATTTGATTTGAACAGACATAAAATGTTTTTGTTGAAAAAACACATGGAGAAATATCAAATTTAGTTTGGATTAACAATGGCTAACAATTCCTATGAAGACATATATTATAATGTTTAACTTCGATGTGGACAGGATGGGATCGACCGAAACACAAAATCGATACTTAATAGACGAAACTCTTATTGTAATAGATCTAAAGATTTTTCGCCTAATTCTTTTACGAAGTTCTATCAACTCTATGTTCTGGTTAAAAGTCAGTTGCACAGTGTTCTCTGATAAAAAAGTTACATCGTTCTCAGTGTCACAAACCTTACTATCGTAATAAATAATAGCACTAATTCATCCACTCATTTTCAACCAATTTCTCTGTCAAGAGAAATTTGAAACACGAAAAATCAAAACATTATGCAATAAATATAATGCTTCATATCAATATTAACACGAAAAATCAACTTATACCTTCAACCCTAACTTCTATTCTTCTGAACTTCTTCAATTTGTTTTGCTCCAACTTATGCCATCGTAGGCTGAAATATGAGTCATTTATAGCCTAAGGGATAGTATCCCACTCCTTTCTATAAAATGCCCCGGATAATAGGGGTGAAATTTGTAGAGAAAAAACGCTCGAAGCAGGATGCACTATCTAAAGCAGTACTGAAAAGGGCGTCCAGCTAAAAGCATTTTCAGTACTTTTGGTGACAGTGCATCCTGCTTGGAGCGTTTTTCTTCTACAAACCTCAACCTTCACCATTCGATGCCTTTTTTACAAACCTCATCTCAAGAATCTCAAGATATTTTTTCAAAACCATCTCAAATTTATTTTCTCAAGAGCAACAATACTGAAAAAGGCATCCAGTTAGAAGCATTTTTAATACTTTTGCTTACTGTGCACCCTACTTAGAACATTTTTTCTCTACAAAACTCAACCCATCTCGTCAAAATTATTTCTTCAGAACCCATCCCCTCAACTATTTTTCCAAAACCCATGTATACAAATTACTTTTTCATAAAACCTAAATTCTAAAAATTAAATAAAACCTTAAACCCTTAATCCTAAAAAATTAAACTTTAAACCCTAATTTTATAAACCCTACAACCCTATCTCTAACCTTAAACACTTAAAAATTAAAAAAACATAAACCCTAAAAATTAAATAAAACCCTAAAGAGTAAAAAATAAAAAACATTAAATCCTAATTTCATAAACCATAACCCTAACCCTAACAAATAAAAATTAAAAAAACCAAAACCCTAAAGAAAGCACAAGCAAAAGCACACCTACACCCACGTGAAAATTTTTTCCAAAAAAACGCTGATCTAGAAACACTTTTCTGCGTTTTCCCTGAAAACGACACTAGCTCAGTGCATTTTACTATTTCAGGACCATTCTCGTCATTTAAAAAAAATGACTCATTTCCGTGACTTTTTTTAGAAATGGGCCTTTTCTAGTCAATTACTCTTAAAAATATATCTAAAATAATTTTAATTATTCTCATAATCATTTGTACTTTGTACGGTTAATATTTTTATAATTTAAGTGTAACACCCCAAATCGGCCCAGACGTTATGACCGGATCCGACATGCCACATCAAAGCGTTCAAAACATTTTATATTGTTGATCCAGAAAAACTTACTTAGTGTTTTAAAAGATAATTTCATTATAGGTTAAAGTGAATGGAAGCTGTGCACCAGGTAGGAAACCGGAAAAGAGGTGGTGAGTCCATCGGACTGCTTAAGTACCAAGCTCCCTTCGGATCCAATCCTAGACATGCATACCGCCATTTCCACACCTTAACGTCATGGATATTTCTAGGAAACCGATTTGATTATGTCATTTTTAGGAAAAGTGATTAATTTTGGAAAATACTTTCATTGCGGAAGCTTTGCTTGTTGTCGTGTTATTTTGAAATCAATTGTTGTTTTTAAAAACGCGCCCTAAAGCTATCCAATTTCAACAGTTAAAATAAGTAATACCTATCTTAGTAATACATATTAAAACCATCAAAAATAATTAAGCGGCCTTATTACATTTAAAAACCCAAAACTTCAAACGTAAATAAAAGGATGTCCAGTTCACCAGAAGAAAATAAACTTTCAGAACGGGTGGCCACTCCGAGTTCCCTCACAGCTCCAAGCCCACTATGGTTGGGGATTACCTGCGTGGATGAAAATAAAAGGGATGAGTTTGGGGAGACTCAGTGTGTAAAATAACCCAATTATAGTCTAAATCAGCTCAACCCACAGAAACAGAATAAGTTGGCATTAGCCCAGAGCAGAAATTCAGAATAAAGCCCATAGGCCCATAACAGAACAGAACAGATATTACATGTTTATGCAGAAACCCAACCCAGATTCATCCATAACACCCCCGTACCAGCCTTACACCATGTGGGGAGACTACTCGACCCACCCAACCGCTACACACCACAGAAATCGCAGCGAGGCTGCTAGATATTGTGACAACGTCACCAGATACAGATATTATGGTAGAGCCACCAGAACAGATATATGTGGCAGAGCCACCAGATCAGATAATTGTGGCATAGCCACCAGGACAGATATATGTGGCAGAGCCACCAGATCAGATAATTGTGGCATAGCCACCAGGACGCTTCCTCCATAGTATAACCCAAGTCCCCATGCAACAGATATACAATCATGGCATACATCAAACAGAATCAGATCGTCATGCTTTTCAGTCAAAAGTAACCCTAGGGGTATAATGGTAATTTTATATAAATAGGGGTATTCAAGTAATTTAACTATTCTTAAGGTTTTCATATATAACATAGCCATTTACGTACGATCAGAAACACTTACCGCGTTTTCTTACCAATTTGGGCCCGTTGGCCCATTATCCCGTTTTTGGCCCATTAAGCCCCAAAATATTGAAATGCACAGAATCGCGCACTCTGCAGTCTTATCACTTTAATTTACCATATACATCAAACTATTAATCTCATGAGTATTCACACACTCGCAATATCTCAAAATACCGGCTTTTCGACATTTCGGCATTTCGGCTTGTGTCGATCTAGTCTATAAGAAGGTGTTAGTTACACACTTGTTTGCGACGATATGCTGACGAGATCCACACACGAACCGCCTACAATTGGATTACTAACACGTTAATCTAACTATTCAAATGCAAACTACGTATTAACCCCTTACAATATTCGGCCAACCACACCTATAGATCATAGTAAGCTTATAAGAAAACAATAAGCAACTCATTAACAAATTTTTGTCAATGTTTACCACATAATCATAATTTCACTGCAAGCTGTCTTCCTGAGCAACAGTCACTAAATTATTTATAACTGGAGCTACGAAACTCCAAATCAAGTTCCGTTAATTTTTTTTGAAAATAGACTCATATATCTTCTATCCATAAAAGTTTCAGAATTTTTGGTATGGCCAATCAATACCAGATTTCTCTTAAAGTTTCCCATGTTTCACTGTTTGACTAATCTGACCACTCTTCATTACGAATCAAATTTCTCATTGTACAGAATTCAAAATATGTTCTCGTTTATTACATTTGAAACTAGACTCATTAAAATTTAATTACATAATTTATGCAGCTTCTAACTCATCTCCCACAATTTATGGTGCTTTTCCAAATTCACGTTACTGCTGCTGTCCCAAGTAGATTTATTACCAAATCACTCTTTCACACCTAACTTGCATGCTTGTTATTTAAACATGTATATCACCAATCAATCATCACATATCTATGATTTTACTTAAGTATAATCTCCATTTCATCATTTTAAAGCACAACATGTTAGCCGATTTTTCCCTTTAGCATCTAAGGCACATGCATGCTCATTTGTTTGGCTAAACTTCACCTATCTTCCATTTTTCATCAAAAGAACATGAAACAACAACCATTTCCTTCATTTTAATTCATGACTAAATGCTCACAACACAACTAAAAACCAAAATATGCTTCAAGAGTTAAGGTAGAATCAAGAAGAACTCATGAACATCAAGATAGAAGCAAACTACCATGAACTTACCTTCAATTTTCTTCCCCAAGTGACCGAACATTCAAGAGCTTTCTCCTCTCCTTTCTCTTCTCTAACTTTCGGCTATGATGAACAAAGATGGACAAAACTTTGTTCTTTTCACCCCTTTTTATTTTAATAAAATTTCATATTTCATCCATTTAATTCTTTAATACAAAAGACATGAAATGCCCATCATGGAACATTTACCTAAACCATTATCATGGAACATTTACCTAACCCATTATCATGAAATATTTACCTAATCCATTATCATGGAACATTTACCTAACCCATTATCAATTTGTACCATGAATTATGGATATCAAGTGCTCCTATTGTCTACAACAACATGATGGCTTGCCACTTCATTTAAAATGGGAGGTTTGTCATGCAAATCCTCCTATTTTGCACTCCTATTTATTTGGCCACTTCAATTTAGCCTATAGCATTTTCAAACATTTTCACATAGGTTCTATTTCATAATTTCACCCTTTTTTTCTTATGGAACAAAAATTAACTAAAATTGACGGGTTCTATCTTAAGCTTGGGCCTTCTAGAGGCCCACTAACATAATTAAACCTATGCCAACACTCACAGAATTCCCGAAAATTGGGGCGTTACAACTCTACCCTCCTTAAAGAAATTTCGTCCTCGAAATTTACCTGATCCAACTAGTTGAGGGTATTGTTGACGCATAGTCTCTTCTGATTCCCAAGTAGCTTCTTCCCTTCCATGATTACGCCAAAGTACTTTCACTAGCGGGACAGATTTCCTTCTGAGAACCTTAACATCTCGAGCCAATATTTGCACAGGCTTCTCCTCAAAGGTCAAATCAGTCTGAACTTCAATTTCTGCAACTGGCAGGACATGAGCAGGGTCAACATGATAACGCCTTAACATGGAGACGTGAAAAACATCGTGAATCCTGTCTAACTCTGGAGGCAATTCCAACTGATAAGCCACTGGGCCTACTCGCTTCAAAACCCGATAAGGCCCATTGAACCGCGGACTCAACTTGCCCTTCTTACTGAACCTTAATATCTTCTTCCAAGGAGAAACCTTTAAGAAGACCATATCACCTACTGAGTACTCAATCTCCTTACGCTTCAAATCTGCATACGACTTTTGCCTATCAGATGCTTCTTTTAACCGGTTCCTAATTGTTCTGACCTTATCCTCAGTATCAGCTACCAACTCTGGTCCAAGAACTTATCGCTCTCCTAGTTCGGTCCAACAACTAGGTGTACGACACTTTCGTCCATACAGTGCTTCATACGGTTTCATTCGAATACTCGCCTGGTAACTGTTATTGTACGCAAATTCTGCCAACGGCAAGTAATCCTCCCAACTACCTCGAAAGTCAATCACGCATCCCTTAACATGTCCTCCAGAATCTGAATAACCCTCTCTGACTGACCATCAGTTTGGGGATGGAAAGCAGTACTAAAGTTCAATCACGTCCCCAACGCCTCATGCAACTTTTGCCAAAACCGAGATGTGAATCTGGGATCCCGGTCAGAGACAATCGAAACTGGGACTCCATGAAGTCGTACAATCTCCGCCACATACAGCTTGGCTAGCTTTTGGAGCGAAAAGTCAGTACGTACAGGTATGAAATGGGCTGATTTGGTCAACCTATCCACAATCACCCACACTGAGTCTTTCTTTGATGGTGTCAAAGGCAACCCACTCACAAAGTCCATGGTTACCCTCTCCCACTTCCAAAGTGGTATCTTCACTGGCTGCAACAGTCCAGAAGGTAATTGATGCTCAGCTTTCACTTGCTAGCATGTCAAACATTTTCTTACAAACTCCGTTACTTCTCGTTTAAGTCCAGGCCACCAGTACAATTCTCGCAAGTTGTGATACAACTTCTTCCCTCCAGGATGCATGGCACATAGTCCCCCATGAGCTTTCTTCAATATTGTCTGCCTTAAATCAGAGTCCCTCGGAACACAAATTCTTCCTCGAAAACACAGAACTCCATCACCATTTAAGCCGAACTCAGAAGTTTCCCCTTCCTTAACTTGTTGAAAACGAGCAACCAAAGACTCATCTTCCAACTACTTTTCCTTAATCTGGTCCACCCAGGTTGGCCTTACTTGCAATTCAGCCAACAAACTGCCATCATCATACAGACTCAAACGAGCAAACATTGCTCTCAGATCAGATACGGTTATACGACTTAAAGCATCGGCTACCACATTAGCCTTGCCTGGGTGATACTCGATCGAACAGTCATAATCCTTAAGCAACTCAATCTATCTCCTTTGCCTAAGGTTCAGCTCCTTCTGAGTTAACAAATACTTAAGACTCTTGTGGTCTGTGTATATAATACACCTCTTCCCGTACAAGTAATGTCTCCAAATATTAGGTGCAAATATCACTGCCGCCAACTCCAAATCATGAGTAGGATAGTTCCCTTCGTGAGGTTTAAGCTGTCGTGATGCATATGCAACCACCTTACCCTCCTGCATTAACACGCAGCCCAAACCCACGAGTGATGCGCCACTGTACACAGTAAAATCCTTCCCAGACTCCGGCTGAATCAACACAGGTGCTTCAGTTAGAACTTTCTTCAACTTCTCAAAAGCTTCCCAAAATTGCTTCAATCTTTCGAGGGCCCACATTAATCCCTTCGGCAGAGACTACATGTCCTAAGAAGGTTACCTCCCTCAACCAAAATTCACACTTGCTGAACTTCGCAAAGAGTTCCTTCTCCCTTAACACTCGCAGCACTATATGGAGATGCTCATCATGTTTCGCTTCAGTTTCAGAATATACCAGGATATCGTCAATAAAGACAACTACGAACTGATCTAAAAATGGTTGGAACACACGATTCATCAGATCCATAAATGCTGCAGGAGCGTTCGTCAGTCCAAATGGCATAACCAGAAACTCGTAATGACCATACCGAGTCCTGAATGCTGTCTTATGGATATCTGCCTCCTTGACCCTTAACTGATGATATCCAGATCGAAGGTCGATCTTGGAAAATACAGAAGCTCCTCTAAGCTGGTCGAACAGATCATCAATCCTTGGCAGTGGATACTTATTCTTAATTTTTAGTTTGTTCAACTGGCGATAATCAATGCACATCCGCATCGTACCATCCTTGTTTTTCACGAATAGCACCGGTGTTCCCCATGGAGACACGCTTGGCCTAATGAAGCCCCTATCCAACAACTCTTGAATTTGAGCCTTTAACTCCACTAACTCCCTTTAACTCCACTAACTCCTTTAGTGCCATCCTATACGGTACGATGGACACGGGCGCCGTTCCAGGCAACAAATCTATTCCAAACTCAACTTCTCGGTTCGGAGGCAATCTTGGAAGCTCCTCCGAAAAAACATCTTGGAACTCCTTTACGGTCCTAACCTTATCCACTGTCAGTCCCTCCTCTTCTGACTAACTTACAAATGCCAAATAGGACTCACAACCTTTTCGAATCCACTTTTCAGCTCTTAAAGCCGACACCACATTGGACAAATAATCCCTTCGCTCACCTATCACTATAACCTCCTCATCCTTTGTGGTCCTTAACACCATTCGTTTAGCAGCACAATCCAGGGTCGCCTTATGCTTAACAAGCCAGTCCATTCCCAAAATGAGATCAAACTCTCCGAACGGTAACTCTATCAGATCTCCAGGGAAAATCCTACCTTAAGTTTCTAAGGGTACATCCCTATACAGTTTGTCTACCCTAACCGAGTGACCCAAAGGACTTAGTACAGATACCTCACTCACAATCTCCTCAGAGCAGTCCAAGTTGTCCATAATCCATTCTGTGGCCTCCAACCAATATTCCGCCACATTCGGGGCTATACCAGACACGCCCCTAAAGATCTCCGCTTCATTAGCCTGAAGTCGTTCAAAAATAGATCCCCGAACTCCATTGCCCGTACTTGCACCGGTAACCCTTTCCAGAACACAAAGCATTGCCTGTGACAGGGCATCATCCTCGGCACCGCGGTCATGAGACTCTACCTCTGTTGCCAGTGGTACCGGTGCATCCACCGCCGGCATATGTCTCGAAGACGAAGATCTCGCTCGAGCACTTCCTCGGCTCCGTCCACGGCCTCTTGTACTCATATCGTATTATCTTGATTACGAATTTTTATGCATCAATTAATATTCCAGTGTTTATTACAGATGTTTTATGAATCAGACAGTAGTTCAGAGTTTGTTTTCGCAGAATCGAAGTCTAGCTACAGTTTCAGTCTCTTATCAGATTTTCCTATGGTTTCAGTATCATCCTATCTAGAGTATCCTAATAGGGTTTTAGTACAGACAGATAATTCAAGAAAATATTCAGAAAATTTCAGAGTAATACTTACAGGCTTGGGCCGGAGATTCGGAATGCCACCTTCTAAAGATCTAAATTTTGAAAATAGCGTTTTTCGTAAAAAAAATTGTGTTTTAAAATCTTTTTTTTTGTAAACCCATTCCACAGCCGAGTTGTTGCAACTTAGGCTCTGATACCACTAAATGTAACACCCCAAACTCGGCCCAGACGTTATGACCGGATCCGATATGCCACTTCAAAGCGTTCAAAACATTTTATATTGTTGATCCAGAAAAACTTACTTAGTGTTTTAAAAGATAATTTCATTATAGGTTAAAGTGAATGGAAGCTGTGCACCAGGTAGGAAACCGGAAAGAGGTGGTGAGTCCATCGGACTGCTTAAGTACCAAGCTCCCTTCAGATCCAATCCTAGACATGCATACCGCCATTTCCACACCTTAACGTCATGGATATTTCTAGGAAACTGATTTGATTATGTCATTTTTAGGAAAAGTGATTAATTTTGGAAAATACTTTCATTGCGGAAGCTTTGCTTGTTGTCGTGTTATTTTGAAATCAATTGTTGTTTTTAAAAACGCACCCTAAAGCTATCCAATTTCAACAGTTAAAATAAGTAATACATATCTTAGTTATACATATTAAAACCATCAAAAATAATTAAGCGGCCTTATTACATTTAAAAACCCAAAACTTCAAACGTAAATAAAAGGATGTCCAATTCACCAGAAGAAATAAACTTTCAGAACGGGTGGCCACTCCGAATTCCCTCACAGCTCCAAGCCCACTATGGTTGGGATTACCTGCGCGGATGAAAATAAAAGGGGTGAGTTTGGGAGACTCAATGAGTAAATAACCCAATTATAGTCTAAATCAGCTCAACCCACAGAAACAGAATAAGTTGGCATTAGCCCAGAACAGAAATTCAAAATAAAGCCCATAGGCCCATAACAGAACAGAACAGATATTACATGTTTATGCAGAAACCCAACCCAGATTCATCCATAACACCCCGTACCAGCCTTACACCATGTGGGGAGACTACTCGACCCACCCAACCGCTACACACCACAGAAATCGCAACGAGGCTGCCAGATATTGTGACAACGTCACCAGATACAGATATTGTGGTAGAGCCACCAGAACAGATATATGTGGCAGAGCCACCAGATCAGATAATTGTGGCATAGCCACCAGGACAGATATATGTGGCAGAGCCACCAAATCAGATAATTGTGGCATAGCCACCAGGACGCTTCCTCCATAGTGTAACCCAAGTCCCTATGCAACAGATATATAATCATGGCATACATCATACAGAATCAGATCGTCATGCTTTCAGTCAAAAGTAACCCTAGGGTATAATGGTAATTTACATACATAGGGGTATTCAAGTAATTTAACTATTCTTAAGGTTTCATATATAACATAGCCATTTACGTACGATCAGAAACACTACCGCGTTTCTTACTAATTGGGCCGTTGGCCCATTATCCCGTTTTGGCCCATTAAGCCCAAAAATATTGAAATGCACAGAATCGCGCACTCTGCAGTCTTATCACTTTAATTTACCATATACATCAAACTATTAATCTCATGAGCATTCACACACTCGCAATATCTCAAACTACCGGCTTTTCGGCATTTCGACTTTTGACTTGTGCCGATCTAGTCTATAAGAGGTGTTAGTTACACACTGTTTGCGACGATATGCTGACGAGATTCACACACGAACCGCCTACAATTGGATTACTAACACGTTAATCTAACTATTCAAATGCAAACTACGTATAACCCCTTACAATATCGCCAACCACACCTATAGATCATAGTAAGCTTATAAGAAATAATAGGGAACTCATTAACAAATTTTGTCAATGTTTACCACATAACATAATCACTGCAAGCTGTCTCCTGAACAACAGCACTAAATTATTAAACTGGAGCTACGAACCAAATCAAGTTCCGTATTCCTGAAATAACTATGCCTA